>NC_136262.1:128277474-128454974 GCF_964187855.1 Myxine glutinosa | reverse complement strand
CTCTCTCTCCCCCCCCCCTCCCCACCCCACTCTCTCTCCCCCCCCCTCCCCACCCCACTCTCCCCCCCCCCTCCCCACCCCACTCTCTCTCCCCCTCCCCACCCCACTCTCTCTCTCTCTCCCCCCTCCCCACCCCACTCTCTCTCTCCCCCCTCCCCACCCCACTCTCTCTCCCCCCTCCCCACCCCACTCTCTCTCCCCCCCTCCCCACCCCACTCTCTCTCCCCCCTCTCCACCCCACTCTCTCTCCCCCCTCTCCACCCCACTCTTTCTCTCCCCCTCCCCACCCCACTCTCTCTCCCCCCTCTCCACCCCACTCTCTCTCCCCCCTCTCCACCCCACTCTCTCTCCCCCCTCTCCACCCCACTCTTTCTCTCCCCCTCCCCACCCCACTCTTTCTCTCCCCCTCCCCACCCCACTCTCTCTACCCCCCTCCCCACCCCACTCTCTCTACCCCCCTCCCCACCCCACTCTCTCTACCCCCCTCCCCACCCCACTCTCTCTACCCCCCTCCCCACCCCACTCTCTCTACCCCCCTCCCCACCCCACTCTCTCTACCCCCCTCCCCACCCCACCCCACTCTCTCTACCCCCCTCCCCACCCCACTCTCTCTACCCCCCTCCCCACCCTCTCCACTCCACTCCACTCTCGCCCCCCTCCCCCGTCCCAACCCTCTCCACCCCACTCTCTCTCCCCACTCCCCACCCTCTCCACCCCATTCTCTCTCCCCACTCCCCACCCTCTAAATCCTCTCCCTCCCCACCATCTCCCCACCCCCTCGGTGTATCATTCACATGTCCGGGTTTCGGCGGAAAGCGCTGCTGATGTCCTTGAAGATCCGGCGGACAAGAACTTCCACATCGTCTTCCCTCGCCATCTAACACAAGTGAGAATGGTCCACCCTCTACTTTCGCCGCAAACCCCACACAGTTCGCCAAAACACAGCAGCTGCGTTAGCACAACACACCGTGACGATCTACTTCCGGCGCCGACTCGGGTCAACGGTTTTTAGATATTATTATTCATATAATTACAGTGGACGCGAAAATAATTTAATCTCCGAATGAATTATCGGGGTATTTTTCATAGTAAAGTTAAAGATATGAAATTTATTTTGGGAAAGAGCGAGAATGGAGGTAACCGGTACCACCTCGGATTGAACGATATATAACCCAACAACAGTGTATAAAATCATATTATTAGTCGCTTGAATACCGTGGGTAACGGCGCAGAAAGCTGTCTCGGCTCGGTTTGAATCCTGTCCGAGCTCTAAACGGTCGTGTTGTTGTTTCACACGCAGGGCCGTTAATCAGTGTGTGTGAGGCGTGAGCTGTACCTTGGATGGACGTTAACCTGGGCATCCTTGTGACCCGCACACCTTGGACATTCAAGGTAGTTGGACGAGTTCTCGCCGGCACCACAAACGTGTTAAAAAATTCCTTCCATAACCTACAGAGTTTCTATGACAACTGATTTAACAACTCCAATAAATGATTCCCACCTTTTGTGGTTGCTCGGGGGAGCCCTTTTGGCCTGAGTCTTTCACGAACCAGTTGGCCACGCTTGGCGGTGTAGGAATTTATTAGTTGTTCAGCGTACTGGTGATAATTCGCCTCCTCTTCTCAACATATTTTAACGTCCACCAACTATTAAACAAGAAGACGTCATGCGGAGCACGATACTTGCAAAACCCGCCCCTCCCCCCAAGAAAAACAAGAACAAAAAGTTTTAATTAAAACAAAAGCCGCGTCGATGTTACACAATGCCTAGATGCAGCTGTGCCTATAACGTCGATGTTATAGGCACAGGACATTCCTATTGATTCGATTACTTGATGTTATTTTTGTGCAAAGTGGAAATATATCTCGGCAATTTCCCGTGTGTGGCGATGAATTTTTAATATATCTCGGCATTTTCCCGTCTGTTATTTCAGGCGGTGTATGACTGACCATGCCGCGATTTAAAAAATATATATCTCGGCAATTTCCCGTGTGTGGCGACATGTGAACGAAGCTTTGCTCCTCTCTCCACATTATTGTGACGACGTATAAATTAAATATTTCATCGTGACGATTGTCATCAAATGGACGAATTTTTAATATATCTCTGCATTTTCCCATCTGTTATTTCAGGCGGTGTATGACTGACCATGCCGCGATTTAAAAAATATATATCTCGGCAATTTCCCGTGTGTGGCGACATGTGAACGAAGCTATGCTCCTCTCTCCACATTATTGTGACGACGTATAAATTAAATATTTCATCGTGACGATTGTCATCAAATGGACGAATTTTTAATATATCTCTGCATTTTCCCGTCTGTTATTTCGGGCGGTGTATGACTGACCATGCCGCGATTTAAAAAATATATATCTCAATGGACTTGAAGTTACAGGCCTTTGAGAATTCATTTCGTTCTATAAAGGGCAACTTTCATCGGATTTTCTTCCCGTTTTTTTTCAACCGAGTCTAAAACTATGTTAGCGACTGTGAAAAATGAAATGATATATCGAATTTGATTTGAAATAAAACTGTGTGAGAGAGGAAGACACCACGGGCCTACAAAACAGGCCTCAAAGCTATGCGAGTTAATAAAATGGTGGATATTTGTTTATATGAAGCCTCTCCCACAATGGGTGGAGCTATGGTTCCCAGAATGGGTGGAGCTTTGAGGTTTTGTCTTCTCTGCAAGAAGAAGAACAAGAAGAACAACAACAGCAGAGGGCACTCTATGAACAGCGTCTGCGACGCGGCTAAAAAACTGGCAAGACCTTCACCTAATCCTGAAACAAAGACACGCCACTGTGCAGGAGGGGGTAACTAGGCCAGGCAGAAAAATAATTTTTTGGGAATATTCAGCCGCATGGTCTATGAGTTAGGGCCATGGTCTATGAGTTAGGGCCATTCGGCCCCAAAGTCTCAGCACAACATGATTCATGATTTACTGAAGATTCTCAAATGTATACACTAGAATCCGTATAGAATATGGATATTTACATGCAGGACGTATCTGAACATGTTCCCCAAATGTTAGATATTTGATATCAACAAGTGAATGCAAGTAGAGAATATACAACTTGCTTAACGTCTTCAACTTCCCCGTCCGAACAAAGGCGAACTCTGCATTTCTGCGCCTTAGCACGATCACAAACACTTAGTGCAGCAACACACAATAAGCACAGGTAACGCATACACGTACCAGGCATGCCAAGAACCTCTCTCGAATTCTTGTCCCGGGACCGCGATGCAAAGCGAGCACACTGTCCAAGTTTGAGTAAACCGCGGGTCTCTGTTCACACTGTGCTACGTGGATGCGCTTTTTTTCTTCCCGTTTTTAAAATCTCCTTCTACTGTATTTCAATAACTTCCTGGTATCAGAATGTTTCAGTTCAAGAAAGTCTAGACTCTAGAGAAATGAACATTCATCTCTGCCAAACAGGAATCCAAGCAAACCGGTTTCAATGTAATTTTAGACTTAGGCTGGCATTTACATTCAAAAACCACAATTGCTTTATCTTATATTAAAGAAGACAAACAACTAAATGATGACATCATAGGTGTTTAATGCCAACTGATGACATCATAACTGAAGTGCTATATCTCCGTAGGTGCTCATCAAGCAGCTCCAGTGAACTTTCCTCAGGGATGTCCAGGATTTAAGAAAAAGAAGTGAACTTCTTGAAAACAAGAAAAAGTAAGAGCAACACAGGCCAAACTGAGTTCGCAGACTTCGTGATCAAAATTCCAAGCTTCCGCAGATTCAGTAGCAGCTTCAGATACATCTTGGTGAAGATCAAGCGTCCACTTTGCTCAGTTAGGGCAGGTACAGGTAGGAGCTCTTTTGATTCACACCTGTCCATTTGCAGTCACTATCTCGAGCTCGTGTTTTCTGGCAGCTGACAGCACCATTGCCTACAAAAGCCAAGTCTGCTCTTTGAATATGTCCTCTGCCAAACATGTCACACCAATTAATCCACCCCTTTAACTTTCAGGTTTCTCACTCTCCTCTTTCTTTCCACCTGATTGTCGGGCCTTCAGATGCCACAAAGGTTGTGGACCCACCGTTCAGAAGGGTCCTGGGCTAAAAGGATCGAAACCACAGAGATGGATAGTGCCCAAGTCGATAATCCGGATTGTCATCGAATTGGACATAAAAAGCGGAAGAAATTCATCAGGTATCTCTCTTTTTTCTGTCTTTCTCACCCATTCTCACTTTCATTACCTTACTTGTTACATCCACCTGTTGAACCACAGCCCTCACTGCCAGCATATTACCTTTTTGCTTTCTGTCACCTTACTCTAGATGTTGATCTTGATCGTGAGCCAAGATTTGGGTTTTGGCAGGTTTCGGTGTTCTACCATCTCAGGTGAACCCCAACCGTACGCTCAATCCTTTCTTCTCACATTAACCCTCACTAACCCAACCTTCCTGCAGGTTGCTGTGCATTCTCCACTCCTCTCTCTCTCTCTCGTGACTTTTCTTATTAATTCCCTTGCTTATAGTGTCCAACTGTAGTCCCATGAAAAGTACATTGCCTGTTCACCCTTTATCACCTTGCTATTCCATGAGCCTCAATCTTGTTGGAAAAAATGTTTAGGTCATGAAATAAAGTTGTGGAAAACTAGCTATTTTATGGACCCTTGGGAAATATGGACACCAAGGAATTTATGCTCATAAATAACCTCACCTTATAGAGTAGAGTGCCTTTGTGTACTTTTATATTTAATTTGGGGTCTAGTTAATTGTGGCATCCACCATGTGAATTTATATTCAGAAATACATCAGACCCGACTAGCATAGAGCAGGGTGAAATGAGGAAGGTCCTTTACCAACCTTTTGGAGACCATGTTTATACCGAAATGTTCCCACCTAAGGTCTCGTCAAAAAAGGTAACTAGTGAATTCACTCTTCTTTTTCTTCTTTACAGCATGATTAAGCAGCTCAGTATAGGTAGGTTATAATCGTTTCCATTGGCTAATAACATCGGGAGAGGGGCACCACTCCTGCAGGGCTGGTGCTCTGGTCCAGGGCAAAGATTTGTAATTTGTTCAGTGTGTCACCACACAATGGCCTACTCTACGTGAAACACAATGGGATCTGACATGTATGCAGTGCAAATATTCACCGTTGTATCCCTACACCGGGACCGGGTGGTATCCCTACGCCAGAGCTCGGATGGCGCTGCTGTGAATCGGGCCTTGATCGGCAGAGTGAATAAACGCGTACGACAATTGATCGTAGTTTGTCGAGATACTTTACATGGCGACGAGGATAAACATCTAGACCATGACTTCTTTCGGCCATATCGATGAATTCGACCCTCATGAGGGGGATTTTGACACGTATTCTGAGCGGTTGTCTTTCTACTTCGAGGCGAACGGCATCGCGACCGAAGGCCGGATGAAGGCCGTCTTCCTGTCCGTTTGCGGAGGTGAGATGTTCACACTCGTTAAAAACCTGATTCGGCCTCGGACCAGGAGCTCACGTATGCAGAGCTCAAGGCCGCTTTGAAGGAACATTGCAACCCATCTCCTTCAGTCATCCTGTGTCGGTTTAATTTTTACATGTGCAGACAGCAGCAAGGTCAGTCGATCGCAGACTTCATTGCACACCTCAAAAAACTGTCACATCTGTGTGAGTTTGGGGACACGATCGATGACATGCTTCGTGATTTGCTGGTGGTTGGCATGTCCGATGACCGCACTCGTAGACGCCTGCTTGCTGAGAGAAGACTGACGTTCCAAAATGCCAAAGACACCGCCATTTCCATGGAAAGTGCTGAACGCAACGCTACAAGCATCGGTGCCACTCGCTCGTCTGGTACCAGCCCTGCTGTGAATCGGTTGGATCATGTTCAGCCAAAACGTTGGAACAAGGGTCCTCGTCAGAAGCCAGTGCAGTCTCAAACCCACAACAACTGTTTTCGGTGCAACGGAAAGCACCCTCCGGAGACGTGTCGGTTCAAAGATGCCACCTGCCATTTCTGTTCGAAAACTGGCCATATTGCTCCAGCTTGCATCACTCGCAAATCGGGAAAAGGAAAAGCTGCTGACAAGATTCATCAGTTTATGGTTCGGAGGAACCCGAGCTTGACCAGGTGAGCTCTGTTCCGACAACTCAGAATCGTATGACCTGCTTCATATTGATTCTCACCATAGGCGGGACCCTCTTCTTGCCAATGTTGTCGTCAACAATCGACCATTGCAAATGGAAGTCGACACTGGTGCGGCCGTCTCGCTCATCAGCCATGCTGTTTTCACAAACCTGTGGAGTGATGCTGACCGACCCCATCTGAAACCTACTACCTATGGACTCTCCACCTATACAGGTGAGAAGATTGTTCCCTGCGGTACATGTGACGTCACGGTGGGCTACGATAACCGTGAGTTTCACCTACCCCTGATCGTCATTCCTGGAAAGGGCCCTTCCTTACTCGGCAGGAACTGGTTGAGCATAATTCGACTGAAGTGGGAAAGCATTCATCAACTCCGGGCAGCCAACGTTTCTCCTACCGCAGCATACACACTCAAAAATGTGCTGGATACGTACCCGGATGTCTTCAAGGATGAGCTTGGAACCTTGAAAGGACATACGGCTAAACTCAGGGTTGACCGGGATGCCAATCCTATATTTTGCAGGGCTCGCCCAGTCCCTTTCGCCCTGCGTGAGCGGATTGACAAGGAACTGGATCATCTTGAAAATCTGGGGATCATCGAGCAAATCCAGTATGCCGAATGGGTGGCGCCCATCGTTCCGGTCATAAAATCGGACCAGTCCATCCGCATATGTGGAGATTATAAAATGACCGTGAACAGGTGTTCTTCATTGGATAAATATCCAATCCCGAGGATCGAAGACCTCTATGCTCGTCTCACGGGAGGCAAGACTTTTACGAAACTCGATCTCAAATCCGCCTATCTACAGCTCTGCTTGGACGAGAATTCGAAACAGTATCTTACCATCAACATGCATCGTGGGTTGTACAGGTACCACCGACTTAGTTTTGGAGTGAAATCTGCACCTGGAATTTATCAGCGTGTCATGGACAGTTTGTTTGCCGCCAAACGCAACGTCGTTTGTTACCAGGATGATATTCTGGTTACTGGTCGTACGGACACGGAACATCTACAGAACCTGGAGAGAGTTCTGAAGAAGATTTCGGACTCCGGCCTACGTTTGCGTCGAGACAAGTGCAAGTTTATGGTGCCATCAGTCACGTACCTGGGTCATACGATTGATGCCGAGGGTCTACACCCGACAGATGAGAAAGTCCGAGCTATCAAGGATGCTCCTGCTCCACGAGATGTGACCGAATTGAAGTCATACCTCGGTTTGCTTCAGTTCTATGGTCGTTACATCCCGAATGTGACTGACGTTTTGGGCCCCCTTTATCGGCTTTTGAGGAAAGGAGTCTCCTGGAGCTGGGGGTCTACTGAACAATCAGCATTCCAGACCTCTAAGGATCTGCTCAAATCGTCCAATGTTCTCGTTCATTTTGATCCAGAGAAGGATCTTGTGCTGACATGCGATGCCTGTCGGTATGGAGTGGGGAGTGTATTATCACACGTGATGCCTGATGGTACGGAAAGACCGGTTGCATTTGCATCCAGAACGTTGTCCCCGGCAGAGAAAAACTATTCCCAACTTGACAAGGAAGGATTGGGAATCGTTTTCGGCGTCGGCAAATTTCGCCAGTACCTTCTTTGACATCATTTCACGATTCGCACTGATCACAAGCCGCTGATCAGTCTGTTTGGTCCAACTAAGGCGACATCTGACACACTACCGCCCAGGATCATCCGCTGGTCCCTGTTTCTCGCTGCTTATGACTACACCATATGTTATAAGCCCGGTTCGTCTATCACAAATGCAGATGCCATGAGTCGGTTACCCCTTCCAGAATCCGTTGATGATTCGCCTACACCAGGATCCATTATCGCACTGATGGATCATCTGGAAGATTGTGCTGTCGATTCCGGCCAGATCCGCACTCATACTCGACGAGACCCCGTTCTGTCCAGAACTGTCCAGGCTGTACAGCTTGGATGGCATTTGCTACCTGAGGGTGACCCAGCTTTTGCGGCTTTTAAAGCACGTAAAAACGAACTCAGTGTGGAAAATGGTTGCCTACTCTGGGGATGTCGTGTCGTGATCCCGAAAAATCGGCGTTCCAGGGTCATGGATGAAATCCATGACTGTCATCCCGGGATTGTGAAGATGAAGTCACTCGCCAGAAACTATGTGTGGTGGCCGAATCTTGATGCTGATATCGAACATCATGTTCGACATTGTTACCCCTGCCAGAGCACCCGGAATACACCTGCGAAAGCGCCACTGCATCCCTGGGAATGGCCCAGCGAACCGTGGCATCGCCTACATCTCGATTATGCCGGGCCTATTAACGGCAGCATGATTCTAATAATTACGGACGCGCACACAAAATGGATTGATGCCTATGTGACGCGTGGTACTACGTCAGCCATTGTCATCGAAAGACTCAGACGCTGTTTCGCCACTCATGGTCTGCCCAGGATGATCGTGAGTGATAACGGTTCGTGTTTTTCCAGTACCGAGTTTGCCAAGTTCACACGTCGGAACGGCATCAAACATAAGTTTGTCAGCCCACATCACCAGGCTTCAAATGGCTTGGCCGAACGATCCGTAGGAATCATCAAATCCGGATTGCAGAAACTTCAGGAGGGAACCCTGGAAACAAAGCTGTCTCGTCTCCTGTTCAAATACCGCATCACGCCACAATCAACAACCGGTGCAGCTCCGTCTGAGTTATTGATGAAACGACACTTGAGATCGACACTTGACAATCTCAAACCAGACATATCATCAAATGTTTATCAGAGCCAGCTTAATCAAAAGTTGGTGCACGATAAGACGTCCAACAGTCGATGTATCAACATTGGAGATCCAGTGTTTGCCCGAAATTTTGGTGCAGGTGCGACGTGGCTACCGGGGGACATCATCGAGAAGCCAGGTCCACTGTCCTGTGTGATTCGCCTGCAGGACGGCCGCGAAATTCGTCGACATCAGGACCACATAACCTAACGTCACTGTGAGTCGATGGAGCCTGTAGCATCGTCAGTCAGGACAACAGTTCGACCCGCCACTGCCGGAGATCGTCGTGGCCGCTCCAGCCGGCTCGGATGCCCCGAAAACCTCTGCAAACGCTACACCCTTCGTGGAGACCAAAGGAATCACCTCGGACTCTGTATCCACTGGTACACCGCGACCCAAAGGAATCACCTCCGACTCTGTACCCACTGGTACACCGCGACGCTCAATGCGTGAGAGAAAAGCACCCGACCGGTTGAATCTTTGAAGATGTTTTTTTTTCACGTTGACACATGTTCTATTTTCACGTATTTTCATTATTCTCATAACCGTTTGCACACATATTTTCACATGTTTTGGAAATGTTGCTTTTGAAATGTCAATTCTGGAAATCTAGCACGTATTGCTCTTGGTAATTTTGGACTTAAAGGGGAGGATGTCATGTATGCAGTGCAAATATTCACCGTTGTATCCCTACACCAGGACCGGGTGGTATCCCTACGCCAGAGCTCGGATGGCGCTGCTATGAATCGGGCCTGGATCGGCAGAGTGAATAAACGCGTACGACAATTGATCGTAGTTTGTCGAGATACTTTACAGGATCTTTAAAGCACACCTGCGAATTCTAACAGAAGGTACACTGCAGCTTAACGTCGAGGAGGATGGATGGCTTATTCGTTACGAACGATCGACCCGCCCTCTTGTGGAACATTATTCAACAGCAATGTCTCAAGAGACATCGAGAAGCCTGATCAAAATTTACAATGGAATATAATCAACTGCTTAAACAGTTAAGGCAAAATTAAAAATAAAACTTCAAACCCTTAAACGATGCCAGCGACTTTTCTACATATTGGAAAAAGTCTCACTAAACAAACTTAAAACTCCACAAACTTCTGAAACTTGACAAGATTTTGAAACTCGGCAAACTTTTTAAAAGTCGACAATTTTTTTAAAGCCCGACAAACTTTTTTTAATTCGACAAACTTTTTTAAACTCGACAAACTTTTATATATTTGACAATCTTTTAAAAATCCGACAAACTTTAAAAAACTTGACAAACTTTTAAACTCGTAAAATTAAAAATAATACTTAAACCCTTAAACTATGCCAGTAACATTTCTCCAAATTGGAAAAAAGTTTCACTAAACAAACTTTTAAAACTCCACAAGCTTCTGAAATTTGACAATATTTTGAAACTCAGCAAACTTTTTTAAATTCGACAATTTTTTTTAAAACCCGACAAACCTTTTTAAATTCGACAAACTTTTTTAGGCCGACAAACTTTTTTGTGCTGGACAAACTTTTAAATATCTTTTTAAAACCAGACGAACTTTTTTGAATTCGACAAACTTTTTTAGGCCAATAAACTTTTAAAAACTGGATAAACTTTTTAATATCTCTTTGAAAAACCCGACAAACTTTTTAAAATTCGACAAACTTTTTTCAACTCGACAAACTTTTATATATTTGACAATCTTTTAAAAATCCGACAAACTTTTTCAAACTTGACAAACTTTTAAACTCGTAAAATTAAAAATAAAACTTAAACCCTTAAACTATGCCAGTAACATTTCTCCAAATTGGGAAAAAAGTTTCACGAAAACAAACTTTAAAAACTCCACAAGCTTCTGAAATTTGACAATATTTTGAAACTCAGCAAACTTTTTAAAATTCGACAATTTTTTTTAAAACCCGACAAACTTTTTTAAATTCGACAAACTTTTTTAGGTCGACAAACTTTTTTATACTGGACAAACTTTTAAATATCTCTATTTAAAACCAGACGAACTTTTCTTAATTCGACAAACTTTTTTAGGCCGACAAACTTTTAAAAACTGGACAAACTTTTAAAAACTGGACAAACTTTTAAATATCTCTTTTTAAAACCAGACGAACTTTTTTTAATTCGACAAACTTTTTTAGGCCGACAAACTCAAAAAAAACTGGACAAACTTTTTAATATCTCTTTGAAAAACCCGACAAACTTTTTAAAATTCGACAAACTTTTTTAGGTCGACAAACTTTTTTTAACTGGACAAACTTTTAAATATTTGACAATCTTTTAAAAATACGACAAACTTTTTAAAACTCGACAAACTTTGTTAAACTTGACAAACTCTTAAATACTCAACAAACTTTTTTTTTTAATCCTCAAATTTTTTGACTTCCTCCACAAAATTATTGCCTTTTCAATATTAAACTTACCAGGCATGATGCCGAAGTTAAGGCTCGTGCTGTTGCGATGCAGGAGGGATGTGTTAGCTAGTGATTTCCAAAAGCACCCGCACGTTGAACAAGCCTCCACTTATAAATCTACAGCCAGAGTGTTGGCGAGGTTGGGCAATGAGGCCAACCCACAGTGTGACCTTTAACACACATGTTGCTATCCCATTGAGCTTTGGATTACAGCACCAGAGGTAATATAACCCCCTATAGAAAACTGCCAAAAAGCCAAGAGGTTAACTATCACATCAGACGCTGAGCAAGCATAATTATTTTGTAGAATATAAAGTTTCCTTCAACTTTGCCTCCTTTACATCGGTCACATTTCAGTTCATGGGGTTATAACACCAGATGCAATCAGAGCAAAAGTCTATTCTATTTGCTTTGAATGAAAACGACCAAACGGGTTTATAATGCCGATTCGAATCATTGACATCCAAATATTATAAATGAAAGATATGGGGAAATTGTGTGTTGTAGTAAAAGTGAATATTAATTATTTATTATTATTATTACAATGCGATTGCATGTGTGTATCACATGCAGCACCAATGACATGAGGTGAGATCAACAAATGTACCTTTACATTGATTATAGGAGGGATTTGAGTTGTCAATTGACGAATTAACATCGTGTTGTGTCGGGATGTTTCACCGAAATGCCAAAAGTGTGAAAGATAAGTTGGTGTGATTATCGTGTTAATTTGCACATTTACCTATGCCCCCAGATGTTTTCACCCCTATCTGTCCGTATATCTGTCTGTCTGTGAACAAAATATCTCAAAAAGTCGTGCACGAATTTGGACGAAATTTGGTGTACATGTTGCGTATGTGACACTGATTCGATTTTGGTGAAGATTCGAACCCGGATCCGGAATTTTGTTGGGGAATCCGGATCCGGATCAGAGAAATTTTAAAGTGATTCTTCACCATTGAGTGATAGGCCTAAAAACAATATGTAGTCAAAAACCTGTCAAAAAGTTGTGGACGAATTATGACAAAATTTGGTCAATGAGTTGGTTAGGTGATAAGAAGAAGCCGATTAGCTTTTGGTTCAGATCTGAATCCAGATGTGACCTATCCGTGGGATTCAAAGCGTAAACTGTTCAGCATGATGGAGGTATATGCCTTCCACTGAGTACCTTTCTAGTATTGAGAGATGGGTTTAGTCCACACTCTTGAACCAGAGAGGATATAAATAGATAGCCCCATGTGGGATAGTCGCTTGTCTACCGATGGAGGGCGATCGTAGTCGGATTGCATAAGGTGATAAAGAGGGTCTTCGTGGTATTTGAGAGTTGTAGGGACCTTAATGTTCTAAACGGGTCTTCGGGGTTTTACAGGGGTCTTTGGGTTCCAAAGGATTTTTGGATTGCAAAGAGTCTTATGGTTCTTTGGGTTCTATAGGGTCTTATGGGTCTTTAAAGGCCTGGTGTTAGCTTAACGGTTAAGATGGCTGGCTTGTGATCTTAGGGTCTTGAGTTTGAACCATAGGCGTAGTTTGACTTCTTTATTTGGGGGGGGGGGGGGGGGGGGGGAAGCAGAGGATTAATATTAATAATGGGTGTGACTTCCAAAATTATCGCTTGTTAGTGAAGTTACAGTGAACGTGAAATCACAAATACAGTTTATGTTCATTATTTAATCACCTTTGTTTTTTGTTTTAGCCTCATTTTTAGCCTGTCCCCTGCACAGCATGTGTGTCTGTGTGTGTGTGTGTGTGTGTGTGTGTGTCTATATGTGTGTGTGTGTGTCTATATGTGTGTGTGTCTAAATGTGTGTGTCTGAATGTGTGTCTATACGTGTGTGTGTGTGTGTGTGTGTGTGAATGTGTGTGTGTGTGAATGTGTGTGTGTGTCTATATATATATATTGTTACAGACGCGGCTTTTAGATGTTATATTGACCGAGCGGTGGTGTATTTAACCGCGTCCGAACAGTTACTCCCCGATTAAAACCCGATTCCACCCGACGTTGACCAGATCGCCCCACAGATATTCAATCGGGAGATCTCTAAAGCGACCGAAAGAGAATGAAAAAGAAGAAGAAGAATACGGAGGAAGAACAGATTTTATTATACACACACAAGCAATGGATGGAAGAAGCAGTAACACAGCGAATCGTTACCTTACACTATTCATTCTTACTTAACCCCAAGACAATGAGTAGGACAGGACGTTCACACTTACACAGGGGATATATGCAGGCAGGTAAGGCTTGAGATGGATTGCTTGAGAGGGAGGCAAGGTCGGGAGGCCGCAGTTCGCAATTCCTCGCGGTTTTGGCGGGAAACCCTCCGTCGTGTCTCCACTGCGCTGGTTCGACGTCACGACGTCACGCGCTGGTTCGGCACACCTGCTCCTTTTCTTGGGGTGGGGCCGTCTCCCTCCTTTCAGCGCGTCTCTCCAAAGCTGGTTTCCTTGACGAGTACCTCTCCTCTTTGGCTTGGAGCGTTTCGCATCTCACCGCTCCTTTTGGTGCAGCCTCTTTGCTCCTCTCCCAGGGTCATCTCTCAGTCATCTCGTAAAGCAGTCCCTTACAGTCGCTTTTATCACCTCGGGCGAAATCAAGCCGCCGGCTCCGAGGGCACGCCTACCGGGTCGTTCACCGCGGTGTTGATTGGCTGGTAGGGCTGGTTCACTCCTTCCCTCTTATGACGAGGTGGAGACACGCCTTTCTTCCCCAACCCTACCTCGTGGCCAATGGTGGTTTGAAGAAAACCGGCCAAAATGCGGAAGGCAATTGGAAGGGAGGTTTTGGGGAAATTGGAAGGGCCTACGCTTATTTTGTTTGATACAATGCAAAGTCAATCTAGTGGGAAAACACATATTTAGCCTACATGGAATAAGGAAATACACTATTTAAAAGATATATCGTGACCTGCGTGTAAGTTTCATGCAATTAACTAGGACGCCGACTGCGACCATTATTTACATTAACAGGGTGTTACCGTACTTTTGTAACGTTCACATTGTAACGTTTCCACATTCGTTACAATATATATATATATATATATATATATATATATATATATATATATATATATATATGTATGTGTGTGTGTGTGTGTCTATATGTATGTGTGTGTGTGTGTGTGTGTGTGTGTGTGTGTGTCTATATGTGTGTGTGTGTGTGTCTATATGTGTGTGTGTGTGTGTCTATATGTGTGTGTGTGTGTGTCTATATGTGTGTGTGTGTGTGTCTATATAGGTGTGTGTGTGTGTGTGTGTGTGTGTCCATATGTGTGTGTGTGTCTATATATGTGTGTGTGTGTGTGTGTCCATATGTGTGTGTGTGTGTGTCTATATGTGTGTGTGTGTGTGTCCATATGTGTGTGTGTGTGTGTGTCTATATGTGTGTGTGTGTGTGTGTCTATATGTGTGTGTGTGTCTATATGTGTGTGTGTCTATGTGTGTGTGTGTGTATCTGTATGTGTGTGTGTCTATATGTGTGTGTGTGTGTGTGTGTCTGTATGTGTGTGTGTGTGTGTCTATATGTGTGTGTGTGTGTCTAAATGTGTGTGTCTAAATGTGTGTGTCTATACATGTGTGTGTGTGTGTGTGTGTGTGTGTGTGTGTGTATGTGTGTGTGTGTGTGTGAATGTGTGTGTGTGTGTGTGAATGTGTGTGTGTGTCTATATATATATATATATATATATATATATATATATATATATATATATATATATATATATATATATATGTATATATATATATATATATATATATATATGTATATATGTCGAAAGAATTGATGCGACCAAAAACGGAATTCGTCCGAGTTGCTTTATTGAAACAAAACAGCTCAGGTATTCTGACAAGCCCGTTTATCGGGCAGCAATATATATACACATTTATGCCGGGACGTTTGCCCGGGAAAACCGAGACCGGGCATGCCCGGGTGTCAAGGGCGAGTCCTGGAAAGGCGAGTCTGGACATGCCCGGGCGTCCTGGACGCGGCCTGGCAAGTCGAGGCTGGGCGTGCCCGAGCGCTCTGGGCGAGCCCTGGAAAGGCGAGAGCGGGCATGCCCGGACGCTCTGGGCGAGCCCTGGAAAGGCGAGTCTGGACATGCCCGGGCGTCCTGGACGCGGCCTGGCAAGTCGAGGCTGGGCGTGCCCGGGCGCTCCGGGCGAGCCCTGGAAAGGCGAGAGCGGGCATGCCCGGGAAAGACGAGACCGGGCGTGCCCGGGAGGTTCGGGCGTGCCCGGGAACATTGAGTCCGGGCATGCCCAGGAGAGGCGCGTCTGGGCCCGTCCGGACGAGCCCGGCATGGCGATCGCGCCCTGGCCGCATCCTGGCAGGTGCAAGGCGATTGTGTACATTCAGCGGGAACCGCTACACACACCCCTCCAGAATCGACCTGCACCGGCAGGGTCAATTTAAGGGGGGTCCGGATGACCTGGCCGAAGCGACCCCTGGAGGGTCATGGAGGGGGGGGGGGGGGATCCGATCTGGTGGTGGGTGGTCGAGTGGGGGGAACTGTGGATGGGGGGCGGCCTCGCCGCGGAGGAAGGGCCAACCGTGGTGGTTGGTCAACGTCCACGTGCGCCGGTTTGAGGCGGTCCACAGAGATCCGGTCCGACCGGCCGCCGACGTCGACGACGAAGGACTTGTCGCCCCGTCGCAGGACCCAGAAGGGCCCGTCGTACGGCGGCCGGAGTGGCCCCCGGTGCGCGTCATGACGCACAAAGACGTACTCCGCTGTGCGAAGCGCCGGGGGGACGTAGGACTGGGGGCCACCGTGGCGGGACGTTGGCACGGGGGCAAATCGTCGGGCGGCCTCCTGGAGGTCCGAGCGCTGGTGTGCGGCGGACCAGGGACTGGTAGCGTCGGGCACGAACTCGCCCGGGACGCGGAGCGGCTGGCCGTAGACGAGCTCGGCGGCGGACGCCCGGAGGTCCTCCTTGGGGGCCGTGCGGAGGCCCAAAAGGACCCACGGCAGCCGGTCGGTCCAACCGTCGTCCTGAAGGCCGGCCATGAGTGCGGCCTTCATGGAGCGGTGAAACCGCTCGCACAACCCGTTGGCTTGGGGGTGGTAGGCCGTGGTGCGATGCAGCGTGACGCCCAACGAGCGGGCGACCGCGCCCCAAAGTTCGGACGTGAACTGTGGGCCGCGGTCGGACGAGATGTCCGCCGGTGCGCCGAAGCGCGCGACCCAGGTGGCGATGAACGCCTGCGCCACGTCGGCGGTGGTGGTGGAGGTGAGGGGCACGGCCTCCGGCCACCTGGTGGTCCTGTCCAGCATGGTGAGCAGGTGGGTGAACCCCCGCGATGGGGGCAGGGGACCCACCAGGTCCACGTGGACGTGGTCGAAACGCCGTGCAGGCATGGTGAAAGGTGCTAGCGGGGCCTGGGTGTGGCGGTGGACCTTGGCCCGCTGGCAGGCCGTGCAGGCGTTGGCCCAGTCGCGGACGTTCCGTCGAAGGCCGTGCCAGATGAAACGCGCCGACACCAGCTTCTGAGAAGCTTTCCGGCCCGGGTGAGAAAGGCCGTCGATGGAGGCGAAGATGCGGCGCTGCCAGGAAACGGGCACGATGGGGCGAGGCTGGCCCTGGGAGACGTCGCAGAGCAGGACGGTGCCCGCGAAGGGGATGTCGGCCAGGCGGAGGCCCGTGTCCGCCGCCCGGAGGGCCTGCACCGAGGTGTCGGTGGTCTGGTCGGCCGCCATGAGCGCGAAGTCCACGCCGAGGTGGACCGCGTTCGCGCTGGCCCGAGAAAGACAGTCGGCCACGGCGTTGTCTTTGCCGGCGACGTGCCGGATGTCCGTGGTGAATTCCGACACGGCGGAGAGGTGGCGCTGCTGGCGGGCCGACCACGGCTCCATGACTTTGGCCATTGCGGAGACCAACGGCTTGTGGTCGACGAAAGCCGTGAACGGGCGGCCCTCCAGGAGGTGTCGGAAATGGCGAACGGCCAGGAATAGACCGAGCAGCTCGCGGTCGAACGTGCTGTATTTTAACTCGTTCGGCCAGAGTTGCCGGCTGAAAAAAGCGAGTGGCTGCCAAACCCCGTCCACCCATTGTTCATGGACGGCGCCCACCGCGTAGTTGGAGGCGTCCGTAGTGAGGGCGATGGGCGCGTTGAGCACCGGGTGAGCCAGAAGCGTTGCGTCGGCGAGGGCCCGTTTTGCGCTCGCGAAGGCCGCGTCCATGGCCGCGGACCAAACGATGTCATGCTTGGCCGGCTTGCCCCGGAGGGCCTCATAAAGGGGCCGCATGAGCTGAGCAGCGCGGGGCACGAATCGGTGATAAAAATTCACCATGCCGAGGAACTCTTGTAGGGCCTTGATGGAACGGGGACGCGGGAACGTGGTGATGGCCTCGACCTTGGTCGGCAGCGGCACGGCCCCGGTGTTGGTGATGCGGTGGCCCAAAAAGTCAACAGTCGTCGTGCCGAATTGGCATTTGGCCGGGTTGACAATTAAGCCGTGCTCGCTGAGGCGAACCGAACAGTGTTCGGAGGTGGAGGAGGTGCTCGGCGCGGGACGTGCTGGCGATGAGGATGTCGTCCAGATAGACGAAAAGAAATGGCAGGTCGCGCAGCACGCCGTCCATTAAGCGCTGGAACGCCTGGGCCGCGTTCTTGAGGCCAAACGGCATCCTCAAAAATTCGAACAGGCCAAACGGCGTGATGACGGCCGTCTTCAGGACGTCGGCCGCCCGGACAGGTACCTAGTGGTATCCCCGTATCAGGTAAATTTTGGAAAATATGACCCGTCCCGCCAAACGGGCGGAAAAGTCCTGGATGTGTGGGATCGGGTACCTGTCAGGGGTGGTAGCACCGGTGAGGCGGCGGTAGTCGCCACACGGGCGCCATCCGCCCCCCGGCTTTGGCACGATGTGCAGTGGTGAGGCCCACGCGCTATTGGAGCGCCGCACGATGCCGAGGTGCTCCAACGCGTCGAACTCAGCCTATGCCACGGCGAGCTTGGCCGGGTCGAGGCGGCGGGCCTGGCGTAGACCGGCGGGCCCGTAGTGGGTATGTGGTGCTCGATCCCATGCCGCACTGCGACGGCCGAAAACGTCGGCCGCGTGAGGGCTGGAAATTCCGCGAGCAGGCGAGCGAACTCGTTCGCCGTCGGGAGGGCGCACGCCAGTTCGGTCGGCGCGGAGCTGCTCATCGTGCACGCCAGGGAGCTGAAGGTCTCGGCGTTGACAAGGCGACGTCGTTTGACGTCGACCAGCAGCCCGTGCGCGCAGAGGAAGTCGGCGCCCAGCAAAGCCATGGGGACGCAGGTGGTCACAAAGGTCCACTGAAAGCGCTGGCTGCCGAAGCAGAGGGTGACGTCGCGCGGGCCGAAAGTGCGTATGGCCGAGCCATTAGCAGCGACCAAAGAGGGGCTGCAAACGGCGTCCCGCCTGTCCTGCTCAGAGGCGGGTATGACGCTCAGTTGGGCGCCGGTGTCACAAAGGAAACGCCGCCCGGATACATGTCAGATCCCATTGTGTTTCACGTAGAGTAGGCCATTGTGTGGTGACACACTGAACAAATTACAAATCATTGCCCTGGACCAGAGCACCAGCCCTGCAGGAGTGGTGCCCCTCTCCCGATGTTATTAGCCAATGGAAACGATTATAACCTACCTATACTGAGCTGCTTAATCATGCTGTTAAGAAGAAAAAGAAGAGTGAATTCACTAGTTACCTTTTTTGACGAGACCTTAGGTGGGAACATTTCGGTATAAACATGGTCTCCAAAAGGTTGGTAAAGGACCTTCCTCATTTCACCCTGCTCTATGCTAGTCGGGTCTGATGTATTTCTGAATATAAATTCACATGGTGGATGCCACAATTAACTAGACCCCAAATTAGCCACGCCCACACAATACTGGGACCGCCCACTTCTACCATAATTCTGGAACTCGGAAAGAATCGGAAAAATCATGCGAGATGGACTGATTCGTGTCGATCCCGCAAGGAGTGACGCGCGGGGTCCGGCCTTCGGGCGCCCACAAGGTCCCACTCGCGCCGTATGACGGCAAGAGTGATCTGAGGGCGTACGTGGCACAGTTTGAATACGTGTGCAGTGTGCCGGGAATTTCAAACTTTTTTGAAATTCCCGCCGAACAAAAAACGACTCCTGCGAACAATTGACGATGCTTCCGAACCCCCGCGCATGTTTGGCGAACTTTTGGAGCCTAAAATACGAATGTTGGACTTTGCCATTTTTTTCGACATTCGCATCCTTCGCGAACCGTTCGCGTGTCCCGTGAAAACCCACCTTAAAGCTCAGCTTGCGCAGCGAAAGCGCAAGCCCCAGGAGACCATCGGGGAGCTTGCCCACGACATTCGCCGCGCAGTGGGGATCGCACACGCGGACATGGCAGCGAGTTCCCAGGAAAGCCTGACGCTGGATCACTTTATCCAGGCCCTTCCGGATCTGGAGCTCCGACAACAGCTCGCCATGTGGCGCCCGCAGACCATGAGTCAGGCGGCCGAAGCTGCAGCCCGTTGGGAAGCAGCGAGGCCCCTGGCCCGGGGAGGCGAGCGCCACGCAGTGGCGGTGCGTCAGGTAGGGCCCGTGATGGGTGGCGGCCCCCCTATGGGGCCCGCCCCCGAAGGGGGCCCTGACCTGGAGAGCATGGTCCGGGGGCTGGTGGATCCGCGCCTGGCGGACCTGGACCATGGCAGGCGGCTCCAGCGGTGGCGCCCGGTAGTCCACGGCAAAGTACACCAATTCGGACATTCGGGTGGGGGAATTCGGAATACCGGAGGCAAGCACCTTACCAGGTGAGGTGCTATAATTGTCCTCGGCTGGGTCACCGTGCGTGGGAGTGTCGAGCTCCGCGCCGGGACGTTCCCCGCCAGCCGATGCCCTCAACTCCGCCCAGTATCGATCGGCCTAGCCGACCTCAGACACCCCCCTGCCAGGGCCCAGGAAACTAGAACGTGCCGGGCATGCAGGGCGGTGTTCGGCAGTAGGGGATGGAGAGGAGCCCTCATTGACGCGACAGGTCATTCATTGTGGCCAAATTGGAACAGGTAGCTTAACAATTCGGTACAAAATTGCCGGCGTGGGGGTAGACGCTGTTGTGGACACGGGAGCCAGCGCCACGATCATCAGCCCCGTGATCCTTAATTCGAGTGCAGACGGCTGGGGTAAAATCCAGCGTCTGGAAAATCATAGTTTGCAGCTGGCTACCGGGGCAACGGCTCCGATCATAGGGCGTGGTTTTGTAACCCTCAAGTTGGGATCGGTAAAGAAGGAGATCGAGGTTTGGGTGGCGGGGGTGTGCGACCCATGCTTAATAGGGTTGGATTTGTTGACTGCCAGCGGTTGTAAAATCGACTTGTGCCGGGGGATCCTGCAGGTGGGAGTGGAAGAGCTACCATTGGAGGGGGTGAGCACGGCCGAGAGGGTGGAGCTGGAGGCTCCTGAGGCCGTGACCATCCCTCCGGGGGCTGAGGCCATAGTGCCGGCCCGATGGTCAGCTCACCCGACATGGCAGGAGTCCTGCGGCCTGGTCGAACCGGTGGCAGCGCGATCCATACCTGGTTTAATCGTGGGCTGCACCCTTGTAAAAACGGACGGGCCGGTGGTGGCCGTCCGAGTAATTAATATTAGCATGGAACCACGCACTATAGTGAGGGGCACGAAGGTAGCTGGCTGCACCCCAGTTAGAGAAGCCGCGTCAGTGAGGGGCGAGAACGTCCAGCCGAACCGCCCCAGGGGGAGCCTTCAAAAAGTACTAGGAATTGGCCCGACTCCATTTGCGAGATGGTAAATCGTAGTAGTTTAGGAGTCGCGGAAGGCGAGAGAACGAGGCCATTCGTAGGGTTCGAAGTTGGTTTATTCAAACAGCAAGATCCAGCACACTAAAAGCGAACAGAAGTCGGCACGCTTATATAAAGCCAAAAGCCCTCTTCGGAGGGCGTGGCTCCGGCAACCGCGCGTGCGTCACGTCCACACAACCAAAAGTCCAACAGGCCCGTGCGCGTGTATTATGCCCAAATAAGGTAATGGTTACCTGCACATAAGGTAACCGCCACATGCGGTTACCTGCACAGAAGGTAACCGCCACATACGTCCCCCCAGAATGCACTCCACGGGCCTATGCGTAGGCTGAGGCGACCGAGGGGCTGGTGAAGTCCTCGGGGAGGCTGCTGAGGTTCCTCGCGGGCCTCCCGAGGTTGCTGGTGAAATCGAACCGAGCCGCGGGTGGAACCGAACTGAGCCGCGGGTGGAAAAGAACCAAGCCGCGGGTGGAACAGAGCCGGGCCGCGGGTGGAACAGAGCCGGACCGCGGGTGGAACAGAGCCGGGCCGCGGGTGGCACAGAGCCAGGCCGCGGGTGGAACAGAGCCGGGCCGTGGGTTGAACAGAGCCGGGCCGCGGGTGGAACAGAGCTGGGCCACGAGTGGAACAGAGCCGGGCCGCGGGTGGAACAGAGCCGGGCCGCGGGTGGAACAGAGCCGGGCCGCGTGTGGAACAGAGCCGGGCCACGGGTGGAACAGAGCCGGGCCGCGTGTGGAACAGAGCCGGGCCGCGGGTGGAACAGAGCCGGGCCGCGGGTGGAACAGAGCCGGGCCGCGGGTGGAACAGAGCCAGGCCGTGGGTGGAACAGAGCCGGGCCACGGGTGGAACAGAGCCTGGCCAAGGGTAGGCTGCCGAGGTTCCTCGCAGGCCTCCCGAGGATGCAGAGTCGGAGAAGTAGTTGCAGGTTTGGACACGCGGGCTGTAGCTGTAGTTGCGCGAGGGTGACGAAGCGGCCGTGCCGCTAACGTCAGTGCGCGCGAAGGTGACGAAGCAGCCGTTCCGCCAACGTCAGTGCGCGCGAAGGTGACGAAGCAGCCGTGCCTTCGGAGGGTCTTGGAGCAGGCTCGCCCCTCTGGTCGTAGAGGAGGAGCCGAGTGCGGTGCGCGAACCTCATAGTCATGGCCGTCATCATTTCCGAAACTCCGGCATTTCGAAACCGCGTTCGAAACTGCGCCCGAAGCCGTGCGGGAGAAGCCGGCGTCACCAGCTTAGGTGGCTTCCCTGGCTAGGGCGCGCTTGCCGTGTTCGTTTGCAGCCCCCGAATCCGTTCGGGGGCAGCCGGGGTCACCAGTTTAGGAGTCGCGGAAGGCGGGAGAACGAGGCCATTCGTAGGGTTCGAAGTTGGTTTATTCAAACAGCAAGATCCAGCACACTAAAAGCGAACGGAAGTCGGCACGCTTATAAAAAGCCAAAAGCCCTCTTCGGAGGGCGTGGCTCCGGCAACCACGCGTGCGTCACGTCCACACAACCAAAAGTGCAACAGGCCCGTGCGCGTGTATTATGCCCAAATAAGGTAATGGTTACCTGCACATAAGGTAACCGCCACATGCGGTTACCTGCACATAAGGTAACCACCACAGTAGTGTAGAGTTGGGAGGTACCCAGAGGGAGGCCTTACACAAACTGATTGGATCGCATTTGGATCTCTTCTCCTTGCCACCGAGGATATTGGACGTACGGGCCTGGTGAAACATCAGATCCACACTGGTGAGGCCCGGCCTATTCGTCAGGCCGCCCGATGGCTCCATTGGAGCAAGAGGGTGGAAGCTGACGAGCAGGTTGAAAAGATGCTCGATGCAGGCGTCATCTTGCCCCCGGGAAGTCCCTGGATGTCACCTGTTGTGCTGGTTAAAAAGAAAGATGGGACCACGCGGTTCTGCGTGGACTATCGCCAGCTAAACAACGTGACACTCAAAGACTCATATCCCCTGCCAAGAATTGATGACACCCTCGATGCCGTTGCGGGCTCAAATTGGTTCACAACTTTGGACCTCAAGAGTGGGTATTGGCAGGTGGAGATGGATTGGACAGGGAAGGAGAAAACGGCTTTTCCACAGGTAAGGGGCTGTATCAGTTCACTGTGATGCCGTTTGGTTTGTGTAACGCCCCCGCCACCTTTGAGTGATTAATGGAACATGTACTAGGCGGCATGCCATGGCAATCATGCCTGGTATACCTGGATGACGTCCTAGTACATTCCAAGACATTCCCCCAGGCGTTAGCTAATTTGGACCAGGTGTTCGGGTGCCTCAGACAGGCAGGGTTGAAGCTGAACCCGAGTAAGTGCACCTTGTTTGCAAGAGAGGTGGCCTATCTAGGTCACGTTATCGGTCGCGAGGGGGCAAAAACAGACCCAGGCAAAATTACAGCGGTAGAGGAGTGGCCCGCACCACGTACCATCAAGGAGGCGCGGGGATTTTTGGGACTCTGCTCCTACTACCGGCGTTTTGTGGCGAAATTTGCGGAGTTGGCACGTCCCCTCCACCGGCTTACGGAGAAGGGGACGCGATTTAATTGGACAAGGGAGTGCCAAGAGGCCTTCCTAAAATTGAAGGGGTGTTTGACATCCGCACCCCTTCTAGCGTACCCCACTAGTGACGGGACATTTACCCTGGACACGGATGTGAGCCAGGAAGGATTTGGCGCAGTTTTGTCTCAGACACAGGAGGGCGTGGAGAGAGTGATTGGTTATTATAGTCGGGCCTTAAGTAGGCCCGAACGAAATTATTGTGTCACTCGCAAAGAGTTATTGGCGATGCTGGCTGCCATGAACCATTTCCACCCGTACCTGTACGGGCGGAAATTTTCGGTTCGAACTGACCATTCCTCCTTGCAATGGGTCCTTCGGTTCAAGGAAGCGGAGGGCCAAATTGCAAGGTGGTTGGAAAAGTTGCAGCAGTACGATTTCAGTGTGACCCATAGGGCCGGGAAGGCCCATGGTAATGCGGACGCACTCTCTCGGCGTCCTTGTCTGGGGGAAAACTGTAAATTTTGTGCGAGACACGAGGAGAGGGAGCAATTGGGCGATTCTGCCCCGATTCTCGTCGTCCGGGCAACCCGGGTGAGAGGGCCAATTTTGCCACGAACCGCGGATGAAGAATTCGGAACTTTGGCATGGAGCACGGCCCAGCAGGAGGATCCCGTCCTGGGGCCGGTGTTCAAATGGGTCAGATTGGGGCAAAGACCAAAGGGGGAAGAGGTCACCCCCCTCGGGGCGCAAACAAAGGCGTATTGGGCTCAGTGGCAGACCCTGGAATTGAAGGATAACATGTTGTATCGCAAGTGGGTGGAGGTTCCCTTTGAGAGAACTTCCTGGTTGGTGATAGTCCCTGACAAATTTAAGAACGTCATATTACAACAGGTGCATGGTACCCGCTCCGGCGGCCATTTGGGCAGGACAAAGACAACATCTCGGGTCTGCCGGAGGTTCTATTGGGTAAATATGGGGCGTGACATACAGCACTGGTGTCGAAGATGCGACGCCTGTTCTGCCAAAAAGGGACCAGCACGGAGGATGAGGGCCCCCCTTCAATTACACCAGGTGGGGGGCCCCCTTGAGCGGGTGGCTATGGATATTCTAGGACCGCTGCCCCGCACCCGCCAAGGTAATAAGTACATCCTCGTTGTAATGGACTATTTCACCAAGTGGCCGGAGGCCTACGCCCTCCCCAACCAAGAAGCCGGGGTTGTGGCGTAGGCCTTCGTGGAAGGATTTGTATGTCGGCACGGGATTCCACAGGAGCTGCACACCGATCAGGGTCGAAATTTTGAAAGTCAATTACTAAAAGATGTGTGCAGGCTCCTGTCAATTCGAAAAACCAGGACCACGCCCTTGCGGCCACAATCTGACGGGATGGTGGAAAGATTCAATCGAACATTGATCCAACAACTGGCATTGTTTACCACCACCCGTCAGGATGACTGGGACGAACATCTCCCGTACTTGTTAATGGCCTACCGAACTAGCCAGCACGGAGCCACCGCATGCAGTCCAGCGTTGCTTATGTATGGGCGGGAGTTGCGGGCTCCCACCGACTTGCTATGCGGTCCCGTGCCAGACACCACGGATACACCGCCGAGGGAGGGTTACGCACGTCACTTAGAGGAAGGCATGGAGCGGGTCCATGCCTTCGCCCGCCGCCAGCTCCATCTGGCGGGGGCCAAGATGAAGCGCAGGTACGACGACCAGAGCCAGGGGAGTCAGTACACTCCGGGGATGAAGATTTGGTTCTTTAATCCCCAGAGGCGGAAGGGTAGGTGCCCCAAACTCACCTCCCCCTGGCAAGGCCCAGGAGTCGTCCTGTCGCAAGTCTGTGACGTGGTCGTTAAGATCAAAATGGGGCCACGGGCCCTCCCTCAGATCGTCCATGCTGACCGGATAAGACCTAATATGCCGGCGAGCAGGCGCCCTCGTGGATCACCTCGGCTCTAGATGCCGAGGCAGGACCCAGTACCTCTTGCGACGGGGGCTCGTAGTGTCAGAGGACTGGGGGGGTTATAGTGAAAGATGCCCGATGTGGTGGGATGGCAAATCCACCATCCCCCACAAACCGGGGGCAAAGGAGCTATAGTTTTATGGGGTATGGCAATGTAAGCTCGCCGAGGGAAGGTTTGGATAATGTATAGGGATCTAGAGATTGACCATAGGTAACTGGAGATTTAAGTGGCGACTTTGGACAGGTAGTCGGGGACATAGAGAGGATAGTTGGATGATAATGACGTGGGAGCACAATAATGTAAGGGGCGACGTGGAAGCGCGAGTTTTAGCAGGGCACCAGGTAGAGCAGATGATGCCGTGTGTGTGTTTAAAAGTGTACTCAGAAGTGTATTGTGAAAAGGTGATTGTGAGTTGTATTGAGCGTGAAAGTGGATGGAGCAGTGTATGAGTGAGTGATTGTGATGTGTGTCGTGTTGAGCAAATGGTCCTGGAGGAAGGAGGGTGCAGGAAGCACCAGGTGTAGGAGTGATTGCACAGGTGTGCAACTACAGGTGTATGGAGAATGGTTGTATGGAATACATGGAGTATGGAATATATGGAGTATGGAATGGAT
Organism: Myxine glutinosa; assembly: GCF_964187855.1. NCBI lineage: Eukaryota > Metazoa > Chordata > Myxini > Myxiniformes > Myxinidae > Myxine > Myxine glutinosa. Next base: position 128,428,877 of record NC_136262.1, on the reverse strand, counting down.
GGTATGGAGTGTGTATGGTGGAAACTGTGGAGTGGAGTGGATGGTGTGAAGGTGTGTGGGGAGGATGGACCCCATCACGAATACCCGGGGAGGGTAGTGTAAGAGTTAGGTTGGGGGAGTAGGTAAATTGTGGTTGGATATTGGCATCTGTGGTGCGTGGTGGAAGAATGATGGTTGGATGGGTGCATTAGTGACGTGGAAATGGCTGGGCGTGTGGACTGTTAGTGTGTGTAGTTGGTTGGGCACTCCACCACTGTGAGGATGTCGGCCAGGTGAGGCCGTGGGTGGGCTCTGGGAGCCAGTAGAGTTGTTGTGGATGGGGCCCGAGGATCCAAGGACGGACCCGGGTAGCCCAGTGCCAGAGAGGGCACCGAGTGGGGAGAGCGCCAGAGGGCCTTCCCCAGTTAGATAGGTTAGGGTGAGGAGCAGATAAGCTCGGAGGCAACTGCAGTGGTGGAGGTGTGCAGGTGAGCGGACCTGCTGGGAGAGCCACATGACCCAGTCCTGAAATTGTGCGAGGGCACAGGGAGTTGAATCGGGGGAGTGAGACCCCAAATTCATGAAGCACCACAGTTTGGTCAATGGGAATTTGGTTCTTAAAACCGCATAGAGTAAAATTGCCAATGGATTGGCAGGGAAAGACCCCGGGTAGTGTAAAGTGTGTTAAAGTCATTTCGAGTATAGTTAGGATGTAAAGTCTCTTCGCACCATCCGCATCCACTCACCAAGGTGGCAGGACTCCACACCACCGTTTTTTGCAAATGTCTGGTATGTAAGACGCATCATGACGTGGGGGTGACATTGTGCTTGTTTTTATTTCATGTCTTCCTCCTTAGGAGGGATTGATGATGAATTGATTGGTGGCAAATTTGGTTTAGAGGGATTGGTAACCAATTTGGATTAGGGGAGATATGGGGAAGACGAGACAGTAGCGAAGGATTTGTAAATGTGTAGATTTTGTAAATACGGGGTAAGGGCAAGGGTAGGATAGGCGACAGGGGGGGAACCTACGCTAGGGATGAGCTTTCTCCGCTCACTCTCCAGTGCCCTTCCTGTCTGCATTACCTTGTATGATGTGTACCCTTGCGACCTTGCTCCGATGCTTGCTTTGTCTTTCCTTCCCCACTCACGGCTTGTTTCTTTTGGGCCCGGGGGGAGTGCGCAGGTAGCGGCAGTTGTGTGCCCGAACCGCCGCTGCCTGCCTACCTGGACCGGTACACCACATATGGACCGCATGTCTTGCGGCCTAGCACTGCCATATGGACCACGGTTCTGTGGCCAAGCACCACACACATGGACCCCACGGGTTGGGGCCTGACCCCTCAGCTGGAACCGGCCATTGTGGCCAGAGAAAATCTATGCTTGCAGACCACGGTGAGGTGGCACTTAAGCCATGCAGGCGGACCACCTTTAGTTGGCCCCTGCTGGCCATAATTAAGAACAGCAGACGCGCTTTGTGCTTGTGTTTATTACCATCAAATAGGCCGCAAGCACAGAACATCAAGAGCAAGACATCAAGAAACATCGGCCCAGCAGAGCAGGAGCAGAGCGGAAAAGAATCATCAGTTTGTTATTATTGCAATGTATGACTGAGCGCTTTATGGTGCTTTTGGTGCTGATTGGTGCTTTATGGTGCTTTTGGTGCTTTCGTGCTCGCGGGTGCACTGCAATATCAATTATGCATCCCCGGGCATGTGGCTCTGGGGTATCGGTGCAGTGCAGTGCATGCTCTTCCTCTTCTCAAAAGACTGCTTTTGTCTCCCAAAATGACAGGTCCTGGGTTCGCATTGTAAATACCAAATAGACTTTGTAAATAACATGCTCTCCACCATATATGTTTAGTTTGAAAATTAATTCTGCAATTCGGTTAGTCTGTGGGTGTGAATCTGTTAGGTAGGATGCAACGTAGCAGGCGGGACATACTTAACTGTTTTTAAAATGTCGCACTCAGGGTGAAGTTAATAGTAGAGGGTTACCACACCTGAGTGTCACACTAAAGTAAAGTTTTCGGGCCGGGACATCCCGTGAGGAAATGAGGGTGCAGTGTTGCGGTTTTTAGAACCCTCCACTTGGTAATTTTTTGTAAATGTTCCCTTATAAATAATCCCCTGTAAATACCCCCATTTGTCTAAGGTTAAAGATCGCACCCATAGCTAGTCCACGAGCAACACGTAGCACACCTTAGGATCTCTATAGATATCTCATTAGTATGTGTGTAATTAAGGCTGTGTTCCCAATAGTTTGAATCCACGTTGCATCAATCAAATAAGAATAGGCCCCAATCTCTTCAATGGCAGTAAGAGTGTTTTTCTACGACCCGTGCAAACGCCATCACGTGCTCGGTCCTCTGGAGGAAAAAGGGGGAGGAGTAAGTTGGGCGCCAAGAACAAGGCGTGGCCCTGTCAATGTCTCGTCGAGGGGCGGGACCGGTAAGCTCTTGGAGCCAACCAGGGCTGAGGCAAGCTCACCATTGGGCATGTCCTGGGAGCCGGCAGCTTGATCTAACAACGCCCAATAAAAGCGGCCGAGAGGGACTGCTTCAGGAGATGAGAACGATGTCGACACCAGAGGTTCGAGCAATAGGAGAGAAGCGCGGTGTCGACCTATTACATAAGCAGGAGGCCAGTTTCCCTGAGAAATATATTGGCATTGTCTGACCGCGTGCAAACCATATGCGCAGCTGCCGCTGGGTTTTTGCTCAAGCCCGGAGCGTGGACCGGAGCGCGACCTGGAGCGGACCTCGACGCCGGTGCCATCTGCTTGGACCTTCTCCTCCTTTCCTGCCATTCCTGCCATTCCTGCCTTTCCTGCCATTCCATCCCTTTGAGTGTAAGTGTGTTCGTTCTGTCTTGGGCGTTTGCTAAGTAAGACTGTATAAGGCTGCCCTGTGTCCTGCTTCTTCTTCTTCTGTATATTCTTTGCCTTTCGTTTCCTCTTCATTTAGTGTACATAATTAATAAACCTGTGTTCTTCCTTTACTCTTTTTGATTCATTCTCACCCGATCGCTTTTGTCCTGTCTCCAATTGAGTACCTTTGGCACGATTTGGCCAACCGCTTTTAATCGGGTTTAGTCCTTTTGTTAACGGCTCGGATCGCGGATTGCTAAACCGCTTGGCAATTACCATCACATCCGCGGTTCAAGCAGGGACTCATCTCCCTGCATTGCGGAGAGATTGGTGAAGGTATTTGGGAACCCGTTGACCAATCACCCTGGCCAATCTCACCCCGCAAAGGAGCGGGGTAGTTCCAGGACTGGAGACGGCCAGCTTAACAAGACAAGGGGATTAACCCCCCCCCCCCTTGCTAATGGGATTGCCGTACTCCGAGATCCGTAACAATATCATTCCACCCTTCTCTGTCTCTTCCCCAACCCTCTCTTTCTCCCCTCCCGCACCTCTCTCTCCCCAAACCCTCCCCCGCCCCCCACCTCTCTCTTTCTCCCCCACCTCTCCCTCTCTCCCCCCACCTCTCCCCCCTTCTCCCCTACCTCTCTCTCTCCCCCACCTCTCCCTCTCTCTCCCACCTCTCTCTCTCCCCCACCTCTCTCTCTCTCCCCCACCTCTATCTCTCTCCCCCACCTCCATCTCTCTTTCTCACCTCCCCCCTCTCCCACCACTCTTTCTCCCACCTCTCTCCCCACCCACCCCACCCTCTCTCCCCCACCTCTCTCTCTCGCACACCTCTCTCTCCCCCACCTCTCTCTCCCCCACTTCTCCCTCTCTCTCCACCCGCCCCAACCCCTCTCTCCCCCACCTCCATCTCTCTTTCTCCCCTCCCCCCCTGTCCCGCACCTCTCTCCCCTCCCCTCTCTCTCTCTCTCCCACCCCTCCCCCCTCTCCCCCCCCCCCTCTGTCTCTCTCCCTCTCTCTCTCTCCCACCTCTCTCTCTCCCACCTCTCTCTCCCCCACTTCTCCCTCTCTCTCCACCCTCCCCAACCCCTCTCTCCCCCACCTCCATCTCTCTTTCTCCCCTCCCCTCCTCTCCCCCACCTCTCTCTCCCCTCACCCCCTCTCTCTCTCTCTCTCCCACCCAACCCCCCTCTCTCTCTCTCTCTCCTCCCCCTCTCTCTCCCTCACCTCCCCTCTCTCTCTCTCACCTCTCCTCCCTCTCACCCCTCCCCCCTCCCTTCATATTCCCGTCGCAAAGCGACTCCATGTTACCCAGCAACGCTGGGTTTAGCGAACTTTGCGAGTTTAGCAGTAAGATAAACGGGATTTTCCAGAGTCAGAGAGCTCGTTCATGAAGATCAGGAATAAGACTGGGCCCAGAACACTGCTTTGACAGGGAGAGGAGATGAAAGGATTCCATTGAGAGCCATGCGTTTTCACGTTGCTTTTCGCACAAACCTTCACGGATGGCTTGTTTAGAGAGTTAAATGTCTTGTGTCAACGAAGCCAGGAACCATTACTGCTTTTGTGGGAGGTTTTCGGTCTACAAAATGCAAATTATGTGATTGCATGAGTTACTCATGATTAAAGTAAATGTCACGTGTGCAAGCACAATATGTCATAAATAGAAAAATAGGACCGTGTGTTCTGAAACTCACCTGGATCAGGAACAACTGTCACTCAAAACCCTCACAGACCCTTCAGATGCTGATATTTTTAATACCGTGAACAAACTTTGATACATCGTGGGCGATGAAGGTTGTGAGCAAGTTTCATTGTGGTGTGTTTGTTTGGGTGTAGTTTATTCGTGTTTGCGTGTAATTTGTGTGTAGTTTTGGAGAAGAGAGCAAATACCTATTTTTGGGTCAAAAACACCGCCGTCGATCACCTTCATGAGCACAGATTTTGATGCAGTAAATTTACCTTCGTTAGGCATCAGTTATGCAGCTTGTGGCCAAGTTTCATCAAAATCGTGTGTTTGGTTCAAGCGATAATGACTGAAGTGTTTACAGACTCACTCACTCACTCACTCACTCACTCACTCACTTACCCACAGACACTGCTCGATCCCATAAGCTCACTGGACTAAAATCCAGTTGAGCTAATAATGGTTATGTGATCTGAGCTAACGTAGATTTTTCTCCATGTTATTCTCAGAGACATGCTCACTTCATTTGAAATACCACATCATTACCTTGCGCTCGCGAAGCGAAAAGTGGGGTTAAGCGATCGGGTGCCTATGTCGGGGACTCGCTGATCAAGATATACAACAGGACATTCTCGGCGATCAAAATCAGAACATGAGCTTGGAGGAAGTTCTCACTTTCGTAGAGGCCAAGGAAGCAGGGAAACGCTCCCAGAATGCCTTGCTCGATAGTGAAGACGCTCATGGCGCAGGCCAACACAAAAACTGGAAGAACAAAAGAGCCCTGATCACTACCGACAAGCAGGCGGCCATTTGTAGTTATTGCGGCAAAACTGGTCATGGCAAACAGCCGAACATCGACCAAAGGCGTCAACTCTGCAATGCCTACGGGAAAACATGCAGTAAATGCGCCACTCGCGGCCATTTTGCACATGTCTGCCGGGGAGGCACGAAAAAGGCGGACAACAAACCTACGGACAAATCAATGGATGCTCATGATGTGGAAGAAAGCAGCCAGGTCCACGATCTCCTCTGCTCTGTCACGGAACGAGAAACGGCCATTTGGAAGCCGCAAATTAGAAGGGCCATGGCCACCTTGTCAACTCCACTACACCTCGACCACCATATATTTGACCACCTCTCTGGCTGGACCAAGAAGAAGTCTCAACCATAGCCGTACATAACACTCATAGCACGGATCGATAAGGAAGCTTATGACCATTTCGGCCAGCCACTGTCATCCCGACCAAAATCGGCCAGGCTCCAGGCCATGGCCGACACTGGCTGTCAAAGCTGCCTCACAGGACTCAATATTTTCCACAAACTCGGGCTGCGTAATGAAGACCTGTTACCTGTCAACCTGAAGATGAATGCTGTTAACAGTGGAAGGGTCCGGATTATCGGCGCCATGCTCCTACACCTGTCTGGTTGCACAGCCAATGGCGACATTATTGAAACCCGACAAATCTGCTACGTCTCACCTGGCACACGGAACATGTATCTCAGTCGTGAAGCATGCGTCGATCTAGGCCTCGTGTCTAGTAGCTTCCCAACCATTGGCGAATCCAACACAGTTGGTGCTGCAGTGGCAGCAGTTATCGATGCAAATTGTAACTGCCCGGAAAGATCGCTTCCCCCTACACTGCCTACATCTATCCCATTTCCGGCCACTGACGAGAACTGAGAGAGGCTGGAGAAATGGCTACTGGAGTACTACAAAAGCAGCACATTCAATGTCTGCGAACACCAGCCACTACCCCACATGGAAGGTCCGCCTCTCACACTGATAGTTGACCCCGAGGCAACACCAAAAGCGGTGCACACCCCAGTGCCTGTCCCCTTACACTGGCAGGCAGAAGTCAAGGCTGGTATCGATCGCGACATCAAGTTAGGGGTTCTGGAACCGGTGCCAATTGGTGAACCAGTGACATGGTGCAGCAGAATGGTCGTCTGTCCAAAGAAGGACGGGACCCCACGGAGGACAGTTGATCTGCAACCACTGAATGCGCACTGCACACGTGAGACCCACCACACCCAGTCACCCTTCCATCAAGCAATGGCGGTGCCACATAACACCAAAAAGACGGTAACAGACGCCTGGAATGGCTATCACAGCGTTCCAATCAGAGAATGTGACCGCCATCTGACAACGTTCATCACACCATGGGGCCGATACCGTTACTGCACCACTCCCCAAGGTTACATCGCTTTAGGTGATGGATACTCCAGACGATTTGACGAAATTGTATCGGACTTCAAAAACAAGTCCAAATGTATTGATGATACCATCATGTGGAGCGACACATTGGAAGAGAGCTTTTTTCAGGCATGCAACTGGCTCGACCTGTGCGGCCGTAATGGGATTACGCAAAATCCGACGAAATTCCATTTTGGTCAGGACACGGTCGAATTCGCTGGATTCGAGATCACCATGGACAGTGTACGACCATGCCACAGGTATCTCCAAGCGACACAGGACTTCCCCACACCAAAAACAATTACTGACATCCGCTCCTGGTTTGGGCTAGTCAATCAGGTAACATACTGCTTCAGCATGACCGAGAAGATGCGACCTTTTCGGGACCTCCTAAAACCATCCACCTCCTTCTACTGGGATGCAACACTACAATCCCTCTTCGAAGAATCAAAACGACTCATCATATCTGAAGTCACAAATGGGGTCCGGATCTTTGACAAGGAACGGACAACATGTCTCGCAACTGACTGGTCGAAGGATGGGATTGGCTTCTGGCTCCTCCAAAAACACTGCAGATGCCCTGGTGAAACCCCACAGTGCTGCCCCGATGGCTGGAAAATCACCCTTGCTGGAGGCCGCTTCACCCATGCAGCGGAGTTGCGCTATGCTCCGATAGAGGGTGAAGCTCTAGCAGTGGCGGAAAGCCTGGAAAAAGTAAAGTATTTTGTGTTGGGATGCAAGAACCTGATTATTGACGTCGATCACAAGCCCTTAATCAAGCTTCTTGGCGACAGACGATTAGAGGACATCCATAACACGCGGCTTGCCAACTTGAAAGAAAGGACTCTAGCATATCGTTTCCGAATTATCCACATCCCTGGAAAACGACACTGCGTACCAGATGCGATTTCACGACATCCGTCGGGTGCCAGACCGTCGGAACGACTGCCACTGGTGGATGACATTTCCTCCATTATGGATGTGGCCACATCGACTACACTACGACAGCACACCTTGACTGGGCTGTGGACCACAGATGACGACACTGGCATGGAAATGACTATTTCTATGGCAGCCATCAAGACGCTCGATTCTGTGCGGTCCGTCACTTGGGATGATGTTCGGGACGAAACAGCAAGCGACACTCAGATGCTGCAGTTACTCAATTCTATTGAGCAGGGTCTACCTGTCAGTCGGGACGATTTCCCTGTGTCCATTTTGGAATACTTTCCCTTCCGTGAACACCTCTACACTATTGATGGCATAGTGGTCTACAAGGGGAGGATTATCATCCCACCGAAGCTACGGAAGCTTGTCCTCGAGAATCTTCATGCTGCTCACCAAGGAGTCACGGCTATGACCACCCGGGCCAGCAGCTCGATCTTTTGGCCTGGAATCACTCCCCAGATTCATGAGATGCGCAATCGTTGCTCACACTGCAATCGGATGGCCCCATCGCAACCAAGCGCTCCACCTACAGCCTCAGCCGAACCTGCCTACCCTTTCCAGTACGTTTGTTCAGATTACTTTCATCACAAGGGTCGGAGTTATTTGGTCACCGTTGATCGTTACTCTAATTGGCCAATCATTCAGCTAACAACTGGCGGGGCACAAGGCCTAGTGAAATGTCTGCGGTCGAACTTCGCTACTTATGGTATCCCCGACGAATTGGCATCTGACGGTGGGCCAGAATTCACGGCACATGACACCCAAGACTTCTTGCGTCGGTGGGGCGTTAACCATCGATTGTCATCCACTGCCTTCCCACACAGCAACTGTCGTGCCGAGATCGCAGTCAAGACATCGAAAAGAATGATCACCGATAACACTGGTTCCAATGGTGAACTAGACACTGATCGGTTCCAACGTGCAATGCTCCAGTACCGGAATGCACCGGATCAGGACACTAGGTTGTCTCCAGCCATGATCATCTTCAAGAGGCCAGTCAAGGACTTCATACCCATCATCCCAGGCAGATACTTGCTATCGGACACCTGGCTGGAAACACGCAACAATCGTGAGGAAGCTTTGTGCATTCGGCATGCCAGGGAGATCGAAAGACTCTCTGAACACACGACAAAACTACCTCCACTGGCCGTCGGGGACCATGTCCGGATCCAGAACCAGACCGGCCTGGAACCACGAAAATGGGACCGGACCGGAACAGTGATTGAGGTAAAACAATTCGATCAATACGTTGTCAAGGTGGATGGCTCCGGAAGAATCACTCTCCGGAATCGTAAGTTCTTGCGACGTTTTACGCCTTTCAGCATGACAACTCCCACTATGACTGGCAAAAGTGGCATGCTGCCAAGCGTCATGCCAAGTGTTATGCCAATCGTATCGAAACACTTAATGTCTGGTACCCAACCCATCGCCGCTCCAAGAGTCTGTCTCAATCCTGTTACCACTCCCCAGAAGGGTGAACCCCAACATGTCATTGCGCCGGGCTTACCATCACAGACATTCCGCTCCACTACCGCGATGACACCACCCGCGAGAGTCGCTAACCAACCACATGTGCAGACCACCACCACACCTCCACAGTCACTGCCTATTTCTGCCCCCTTGACGGTTCGGGTGATGATGGACCAGCTGGAGGGGACTCCGGCGTCGGACAGGGCGATAGTGAACCACCCACCGGAGACTCCCACAATGGACCAGGAAATTACGAACTGCCCTCAGAGGACTCCGACGATTGATCGGGTGGTGACGGGCCGCCCGAAGCGAATTATCAGACCACCAGCCCGATACAATTCAGAAGAATATCAATTGTAAACTCATGTGATCCTTTTTCTCGGTCTCCAGTTTTCGTTCTATTCTGTGTCACAATTGAACGTTTTTGGGAAAGGGAGATAGACAACTCTTGTATGGTGCTGTTCTCTATTGCGTTCTCATCTTGTGTAATACTGCGCATTGTTATTTGCATATTCTGTATCTATTATCTTATTCGAATATCTACCATCGCTTTCTTTGTCTTGCAGATTGATTGTTCATCGTTGTTGCTAATAAACCTGCATTCAATTGATACATTCTTGTTTAGTGTACACCACTATATTTAATATATCCAAGTACTGATAACCGGAAGGGTTTTTAAAGACCAAAGAAGGCAATTTGTGTTCTACAATGCTCAAGAAAATAATTGAATTTAAATGAAATAAAGATGTTAAAGTCGTGCAAATAAATTTATTCTGGGTTTTGCCGCCATTTCCCCCGGTGTCTATTATACCGCCTTATTTAACACATTAAATTAATTATTCAAAGCTGTTGTTTGTGTCCTTTTATAACGTCCTTAAAAAATAGTAAATTCCCTGTTTGGAATTATATTAAATTTTCTTAAACTGCCGGACAGGCAGACAGAGGAAAAAGAATAGGGGAATGCCCCTGGGCGCTCACCTGGTACAATGAAGCAGTATACTTCACCGACTAAAGCTATTTTAAACAGTATCACGGTATTTTAAACCAATTTCAATTGTTGCTCGGAGACACGGCAGCATGTAGAATCGTACCAACGTAATCATAAGACTTTAATCAAACAAAACATACCTATATTGGGGGGAAACACCCTCCCCTCCCCCGTGTAGACGCCCTGAGACCCCGAATTTACTAATGCGATGAACAAACCTTGGTACATCACGGGTGATGAAGGTTGTGATTAAGTTTCATGAAAGTTGGGTCTGTAGTTTCGGAGAAGAGAGAAATGCCTATTTTAGGAAATATACCCAAAAGACCCCAAGGAGCGAAAGGGCAAAGCCACACAAATACGTCCTGGCGAGGGTCTGAGATCTCTGATTGCTGTTTCTTGTTAGCTCACCTGGAACGTAGTCCCAGGGAGCTTATGCGATGGTGCGTCACGCGTCCGTCAGTCCGTCCGGAAACACTTGCAACTTCTTCTCCGAAACCGCCAATGGGATTGTGACCAAATTTGGCACAAATGATATTTGGTATGTTGCAACTCAAGTTTGTTCACGGCATTAAAATTATCGGGGTATAAGGGGGCCTACCAGGGGTCGAAGTGGATCCAGGTTTGCCCCACTCCCCAACCCCCCCCCCCCCCCCCCCCCCGAAAATAGGAATTTGTTTTTTCCTTTGAAACTCCACATACAATTTCAATGAAGCTGTGGAGGGAAAATCAGGCTCAAAGATTCATTGGATCGTTTATTAAAAATCATCTATTTACAACGCAAAAAAACTATCATAATGTGCACATCTGATAGGAGAGACGGACGTGATACTTAGCTGACATCATAGTTCGCTCTGACTAACAGTCCCAAAGAACAATCTTACATACCTTCATGATTTGATGAGGTGGGAGGGGAAGAAAAGATAAGGGAAAAGATAAGGGATAAGGGAAAAGATAAAGATAAGGGAGGGGAAGAAAGAAAAGATGGGGATGTAAACCCATCCCCCCATCGGTCACGTAGGCAAAACCATTCATTCCCACAGGTGGGAGGGAACACATTCCTCCACCTTGATTGTAATTTACAAAGTATTTTGCATCTCACTGCGATGTTAACAACTTTTGAAGATTCAACAATGTTCGTTACATATCCCACACTAAGTTAATTTGACCGAGAGAACAGCTACAATGAAACCAAGTTTGTTTAGCAAATGTTTTGTATTGTCTCAATGGGGATTAGAATTATCAGGTGCAATGAAAACGTTAAACAGGTTTTAAACTTCCTTGCAGGGTCAGACAACCTGGTGCCAGATGGATCATATTCTTTACATCAATATCTTGTCCCCCAACATAGGTATTTTTTTTTTGTTGTTGTTTAACGTCTTATGATTATATTGGTATAATTCTACATGCTGCCCTGTCTTCCAGCAACCATTGAAATTGGTTTAAAATACCGTGATACTGTTTAAAATACCTTCAGTCGGTGTAGTACATTGCTGTATTCTACCAGGTGAGCACCCAGGGATATTGCTCTTATTTTTTTTATCTGTTTTGGTGAGATGTATAGGAATCAGGGCTTATAACAGAAATGTCAGTACTACCTAGGAGGACAATTCCACCAAGGAGAACTGACGAAGGCACACAGCCCCACTACTTATCTTCTGTACAAGAGTACTTCCGACAGAATTTCTATGAAGTCCTTGACATTTTGGATCAAGAGCTTGACAGAAGATTTGAGCAAAAAGGTATGTGACTCCTCCAGAATCTGGAAAATCTTCTTCTCGAAGCTGCTAATGTAGACTATTCCAGAATACCCAAATCCATTGAAGACCAGTACAAAATGACATCAATCTGGAATGTCCTGGCCTCCAGCTACAAATGTTACTCCATCTTGTAAGATTGGACACCAGCATTGTCCGTGTAACCAACATGGAGACCATTTGGCAGGCCATGTCTGCAGATCCAGTCAGTAAGAAGCTCTTTACAGAAATACACAAAATTCTCACAGTGTACTACACAGTGCCAGTCGCCTCAGCAATATCCCAGCAAAATCATTCAGTCCTGAGAAGAGTGAAAAACTACCTGAGGTCAAACATGAGCCAACAAAGGCTGAACAACGCTCTGATAGGCCATGCCATGAAAGATCGCACAGACAAGATCGAAATATTGGCATTAGCGAATAACTTTTGTCAAGCAAATTATTCAAGGATGATGTGGCGGGCACAAGGGTCAATAATTCTGCGCACCAGTGGGTGGCGCGAGCGTCCAGGCGGAGAACTGAAATACATGCCCTGCCTTTCGGCCGATCGGCCACGCCCGGGGGCAAGGCGTGGCCTCAGGACATATATGAGGGCTCTAAGCTCGAGCCCGCGGAGTGCTGATATGCGAGCTCTTAATAAAGACTCTTGTTTGTATCCACGCTTTGTGGCCTACCTCTCTGGCAATCGAGTCGTGTGTGCACAGCACCACACTGGTGACCCCGATTGGTTCAGCCGTTGCTGACCCCCGAACGCGCCATGGCCACCAACGCCATCGCAATCAAACTCCCGGAGTTTTGGGAAGCGCACGCCGACGTTTGGTTTGTGCAAGCCAAAGCTCAATTCCAACTCCGGGGCATCACGGCGGACGAGACCCGGTACTACCACGTGGTCGCCGCCCTCAGGCCCGGGCACTGCCGCCCGCGTCGTGTCCATCCTTCGGCGCCCGCCGGGCGACCACAAGTACGAGGCGCTCAAATGTCTCCTCCTCGCCACGTTCGGGCTCACGGAGGTCGAACGTGCCGACCGCCTCCTGGACCTTCCCGCCCTCGGCGACACACGACCATCCGTCCGGATGGATTTCATGCTGTCCCTGCTTGGAGACCAGCGCCCGGATTTCTTGTTGCGCGCACTTTTCCTCCGCCAGCTACCTGTACAGGTGTGCCTCGCGCTGGCTGGTTCCAACATCACGGAACACCGCGCCCTGGCCGGAGACGCCGACAAATTTTTTGCGGCCTGCGACACGCGGTCGGTTTACGGTGCTGCCTTAGTGGATCCCGGTGCAGAGGCTACAGCGCGCCCGGCTTCCCTCGTGGCCGCTGCTGCGCCCCACCCACCACCGCCGCCACCACGACCACCGCCGCCGGCATGGCCGGCGCGGCCGCCACCGCCGCAAACCTGGTACTACTACCATGCCAGGTTCGGCCGCAAGGCTAAAACGTGCCGCCCGCCGTGTTCTTTTGACGGGTCGGGAAACGACTGGGCCGGCGCTCACTTGCAGCCATGAGCGTCGGCCATTACTGCAGCCTCCTGTTCATCACGGACACCTCGTCCGGGCGCCGTTTTCTTTGCGACACGGGAGCGCAGGTAAGCGTCCTCCCTGCCTCCGCGTCCGACAAGCAAGCCGCGGGCCGGGGCCCCGCTTTGCTTGCCGCCAACGGTACACCCATCCGCACATTTGGGAAGCGTTGCCTCTCACTGCGGTTCGGAGGGCAGCGCTTTCAATGGTCGTTTGTCACCGCCAGCGTGCCAATGGCCCTGCTCGGCGCGGACTTCCTATGTGCGCATGGGCTGTTGGTCGACGTTAAGCGCAGACGTCTCGTCCAGGCCGAAACCTTCAGCTCGCTCGCTTGTTCGCTGAGCGGATCGTTGAGCAGCTCGCTGAGTGGCACACCGAGCGGCTTGCTGAAAGGTTCCGTCCTGGCGAGGTTAGTCTGTACGCTTCCGGCAGCGGACGAGTTTACCCGCCTCCTCGCCAGTTTCCCGGCCCTCACGCGGCCCACCTTCTCAGCGGTGGCCGTCAAACACGTGGTGGAGCACCATATCCCCACGGTCGGCCCACCGGTCTACGCCCGGGCACGCCGCCTCGACCCCATGAAGCTCGCCGTGGCGAAAGCGGCGTTCGCCACGCTGGAATGGCTGGGTATCGTACGGCGCTCCAACAGCGCTTGGGCCTCTCCACTGCACATTGTGCCGAAGCGCGGTGGCGGTTGGCGGCCGTGCGGTGACTACCGCCGGCTCAATGATGCCACCACCCCCGACCGTCACCCGGTCCCGCATATCCAAGAATTTTCCGCCCGGTTGGCAAACACGACCGTGTTCTCCATAATGGACCTCATCCGGGGCTACCACCAGGTTCCCGTACACCCGGACGATGTCCCAAAGACAGCCGTCATCACCCCGTTCGGCCTCTTTGAGTTCCTGCGGATGCCTTTTGGGTTGAAGAATGCGGCCCAGGCGTTCCAGCGGCTCATGGACAGCGTCTTGCGTGACTTACGTTTCATCTATGTCTACCTGGACGACATCCTAGTCGCGAGCGCGTCCCGGGAGGAGCACCTGCTCCACCTCCGCATGCTTTTCGAACACCTGGGCCAGCATGGCCTGATCATCAACCCCGCAAAGTGCCGTTTCGGCGTCACCGCCATCGACTTCTTGGGGCACCGCATCACCAGGCACGGGGCCGTCCCTTTACCGGCCAAGGTGGAGGCGGTCAGGGGTTTCCCGTGCCCCCGCACGATCAAGGGGCTCCAGGAATTCCTGGGCATGGTAAATTTTTACCACCGCTTCGTGCCCCACGTCGCCCAGCTCCTCCGCCCCCTGCACGAGGCCCTCCGGGGCAAGCCGGGCAAAGGTGACATCACCTGCACGGAGCCGATGGCCGCGGCATTTGCGGGTGCAAAGCTGGCCCTGGCCAACGCCACCATGCTGGCGCACCCGGCGCCCGATGCACCGATCGCCCTCACCACTGACGCGTCGGACTACGCGGTGGGCGCGGTGCACGAGCAGTGGGTGCGTGGTGCTTGGCATTTTTAGCCGGCAGCTTCGCCCGCACGAACGCCGCTACAGCACTTTCGACCGCGAGCTGCTCGGACTCCATCTGGCGGTCCGACACTTCCGCCATCTGCTAGAGGGCCGCCCGTTCACGGCTTTCATTGACCACAAGCCCCTTATGTTCGTGATGGCCAAGGTCGCCGAGCCATGGTAGGCCCGGCAGCAACGTCACCTCTCTGCCGTGTCCGAGTACACGACGGACATCCGTCACGTCGCGGGTAAAGACAACCCGGTGGCGGATTGCCTTTCCCGGTCTGTCACGCACGCGGTCCACCTCGGGATCGACTATGCCCAGATGGCGGAGGACCAGACCGCCGACCCGGGCGTCCAGGCCTTGCGGCCCGCCGTCACGGGCCTCCGCGTCACCGAGGTGCCGTTCGACGTCGTGGGAGCGGCCCTCCTGTGTGACCTCTCCCTCGGCCGGCCTCGCCCCATCATGCCCGCTGGCTGGCAGCGCCCGGTTTTCGACACTATCCACGGCCTGTTCCACCCGGGCACGAAGGCCTCCCAGAAGCTCGTCGTGGCAAAGTTCGTCTGGGATGACCTCAGGAAGGACGTCCGCGACTGGGCCAGGACGTGCCTCGCGTGCCAGCGCCCAAAGGTCCAACGCCACACCCAGGCCCCGTTGGCCCCTTTTATGGTGCCCGAGCGTCGGTTCGACCACGTCCACGTCGACTTGGTGGGACCTCTGCCCCCCTCGCGGGGGTCCACCCACCTCCTCACCATGGTGGAGCACACCACACGGTGGCCGGAGGCCTTGCCATTGGCGGCGACGTCTGCGGCTGATGTGGCGCAAGCCTTCATCGCCACTTGGGTTGCCCGGTTCGGTGCCCCCTCGGACATCTCGTCCGACTGCGGCCCCCAGTTCACCTCAGAGCTCTGGGGAGTGGTGGGGCAAGGGCTCGGTGTCAAACTGCACCACACCACGGCCTACCACCCCCAGGCCAACGGCCTGTGCGAGCGCTTTCATCGCTCGATGAAGGCCACGCTCCGGGCCAGCCTCCGCGAAGGCAGCTGGACCGACAGGCTCCCCTGGGTCCTGCTGGGCCTCAGGACGGCGCCCAAGGACGACCTGCGCACGTCCTCGGCGGAGCTGGTCTTCGGACAACCGCTGCGAGTACCGGGCGAATTTATCCCCGACTCCACGGCTCCTTGGTCCGCGGCGCAACAGCGCTCCACCCTGCAGGAGAACGCCCGGAGGTTCGCCCCGGTGCCGACGGCACACCACGGTTGCCCGTCCTCCCACGTCGCCCCGGAGCTTCGCACGGCAGAGTACGTTTTCGTCCGGCACGACGCCCACCGGGCACTGCTGCGGCCCCCGTACGACGGGCCCTTCCGTGTGCTGGAGACCAGGGACAAGCATTTCACCGTGGACATCGGCGGTGCCCCGGATCGTATCTCCATGGACCGCCTCAAGCTGGCCCACCTCGATCTGGACCACCCCCCGCAAGCAGCTCTGCCTCTGCGTCGAGGCCGCCCCCCGGCGGTCAGACCCCCGGCACCCCCCAGCCCCGCCGTCCCGCTACCCCCCAGCCCTGCACGCATCGCCAGGGGGCGTTTCGGCCGGGTCATCCGGCTTCCCCGCAAGTTCACCCTTCAGGTGCGCGGGAATTCTGGAGGGGCGCGTGTGGCGGGCACAAGGGTCAATAATTCCGCGCACCAGTGGGTGGCGCGAGCGTCCAGGCGGGGAACTGAAATACATGCCCCGCCTTTTGGCCGATCGGCCACGCCCGGGGGCAAGGTGTGGCCTCGGGACATATATGCGGGATCTCGGCTCGAGCCCGCGGAGTGCTGATATGCGAGCTCTTAATAAAGACTCTTGTTTGTATCCACGCGTTGTGGCCTACCTCTCTGGCAATCGAGTCGTGTGTGCACAGCACCACAATGAAATATTTTGGCTAATTTGACTGAGGTCAAACAAACTCAGAAAATGGGCAAATAAAAGAAAGCATAAAATGAAGTTTTGAATTTCCCACTGAATTTCGCTGAAAGTGAAATACAATAGACAGGTTTAAAAAATAAAGACACAACTGCATTTACATCACGTTCAGCGTGGTCGTCATTTCGTTCCTCTCTCTTTAAGTTAGTTTTTACCCTGAAATATTTACAAACAAATTTACAAATCGTGCCCCCACCTTTTATGACGTTCCTACGTCTCCGTTATAAACCTGTATTTTGTTAAAATATCACTCCCTAGACTAAGTGTTCAACGTATCGACACATCCAAGTTTCAAGACAAGCTTTAACCCCGATTTATTGGCCTTGAAAAATGCACAATAACTCAATCGATCATGCCTTTTTTCTTTCGTTTTTTAGTACTCCAATATGGCGGCGGCCCACAAATTATTGACGTCACGAAACAACCTGCATTGATCATTTTTTCAACACAAAAAAAATATGAAAGGAATCCACTTATTTTATGCTACATAGCAATGTGTGGTACACCTGGTACATGACACCAAATACCAATATGCAGTGTGTGTTTGACAGCATTGCTCAAATAGTTTTCTGAACGGATGGAAGCGTTCCCTGGTCAAACCGGAAACGGAACGATATTTCCCTCCGTTTTTGCCGGAAACGGAACGATATTTCTGTCCTTTGGCCGGAAACCTTCCTTTTCTCCAGGACGTTTTCAAATGCCGTGAAGTGTGTGCGTAAGTAAACCGTTTTTCCTGGACTGTGAGCACAAGTGTAAGCGTGAAACACACCTCCCCAAAATAATAAATACGTAATACGTTCCTGGTCCAATAAACAATAACTATCAAGTGATCCAGGCGGTTTCGCAAAGATTTGCTTACATTTCGCTTTCTGGCTCCTCCCCTCACAAGTTCACGTGTTCGCAAGATGTATTCTTTCAAAGAGGAGGCTTCACTGATGGCGTATTCTATTTACTGCCACTGGGAGGCTGATCAATCGATTCCATTACAAGGGTCTCAAGGTGGGAGCATGGCTTGACTTTCCCGATGGGCGGGAGACGCCGTTGTTGATGTAAACAAGCAGATTTACCTCACGCGTGCTGAAAGAAAAAGCGTTCTGAAGTTGTACTTTTGTGTATAAAACACCTGAATTGCCTCATAATTAAGGTGTTTAGGGTGTTTCGTGCTTTCGCCGTTAATTTTGAAAGATATTTATGTGAGTTTAACCGTTAATGGTAATAATGCATCCTCAGTGATCACTGACGTAAAACCTTGTAGCCACCTCGACATTAGACCGTCAGCACTTGGACAAACACACCCTCCTCGGTGCTTAATCGACTTGAGACTGTTGTGTGCAGTTTTTGTCACCACGTATGACTGTGAGGAAGGACACACACCTACCATAGAGAGGGTTAAACGTCGAGAGATTCGATCGATTCCAGGCCAAACTAGACTAAGCTGTGAGTGTGAGGAGGGCCTGAAGGAGACGACTTCATCTATCTATAATTCCAGCAATCTCTGTGTGTATGTTTGTATGTTTGTATGTATGTTTGTCTGTGACCGCTGTTTCTCGACAACTACCGGTCCGATATACTTGAAACTTGCCAGGTATATTGCTGGGGACCCGAGGATGTGCCTTTTCAAGGTTTTAAATTAATCGCAGAAGTAGTTACCGAGCTATGTCCAAAAAACGATTCAACCAATCAGAGAGCAGCGAGCTATCACGTGTGCCGAACGTGGCGAACAGACTCTGCCTCGGATGGCACATTTGAGAGCGTATTCATTTATTTCCCGTCGGCAAACTATGTTGCCGTTAAACTATGTTTTAAAACTAATTAAAACTAATTTGCGATTCATCGTAACTGCGATTTGCGACCTTCCGGACAGTCAAATGAGGACGTCACTTCCGGACTTACGTAGCGGCTAGCGGGCGCCATTTGGAGGAGCTGGGAGGACTCAGTCGTGATAGAGTGAGCCTGAGTGAGTATATCAAGACAAGAACAAGATCTAGAAGGAGGTATGTACGGTGCGATTCATATAATATATTGTTTAGTTATCGTCGATGAGGAATTTGGGGGCCCGATTAACTGCAGCGCCATCCGAGCTGCGGCGTCGGGACGATACATTCATTGTACGGTAACATCACGCACTTACGGGCACGTCCTATATATATAGTACGGGCATGCCCTAGTACATTAAAAGGAGATAATTATGAGGGGACCTGATAGAGATATTTAAGATAAAGTGTAGAGAAAATATATGTAGATGTTTCTTCAGCAGAATGGACAGTGACAGGACCAGGGCCCACATTTTCAGAGTTTCAGCAGAAAGATGAGAGTTCGTCTGGCGGTGACAGCAGAGTCACAAATGCATGGAATGGTCCTGGTGGCAGCAGAAACAGTAGATTATATTCACATTGGAGTTACATAGGTGTCTTGTGGGAGTGGTGACAGGTAGGTGCTTGGCTATTGGTGGGACTGTGCAGGTTTGATGGACCTCATGGCCTCGGGTAGTGAAGTTCCTTGTAACTCCTTGTAACTCACCTTGCATGCGAAACACCAGGATGACAGTTTATAGTTGAGTCTAAGTTTGCACCCATGTGAAACAGCTTCGAGGTGAGAGCACACACCTGCAAGCTGTCCTACCATCCCCAACAAATGCTCATTTTGAGAGCACACACCTGCAAGCTGTCCTACCATCCCCAAGAAATGCTCATTTTGAGAGCACACACCTGCAAGCTGTCCTACCATCCCCAACAAATGCTCATTTTGAGAGCACACACCTGCAAGCTGTCCTACCATCCCCAAGAAATGCTCATTTTGAGAGCACACACCTGCAAGTTGTCCTACCTTCCCTGGCAAATGCTCATTTTTAGAGCACACACCTGCAAGCTGTCCTCCAGCTTTGCTCTTTTCTTCTTTTGGTTCCTCCTGATGACTCCAATGCCTCCAGAGCCATTCTAGTTTCTCTTGTATCAGGCAAATTGGTTAACATCGTTATTGATGCGCACACAACTCTCTCCTGCCGTTTTTCCATTAGGCTGGAGTTGATGTTCATGGAGTGTCTGCTCTTGGCCCAAGTCTTTCACAAACCAGGTGAACAGGCCTGACAATGGATTGAAGATAACAGAAATTTGTAATCCGTTCAGTATGTCAGCGATATCTTGCCTCCTCTTTGCGCAAGTCGGCACCATTAAATGGCTGGCGTTCACCAACTAATGCTAACATAGGGGAAGCCCGGCCTGACGCCCATCCGAGAGACTGTGCCCCGTTTCATGCAACACCGTGCCTGCAAAGCACCCGTCCATCAGTTTATAGTCAGGTCAAGAATGTTACCCACTAAGACAGCTGGGAGGCAAGTGTGCATTCTTTGCACCATCCTCTCGGACATGTACTATGGCATGCAACTGATACAAATGTTGGTGTCGGAACTGGTTCCACCAACATAAACGACAAATGGTGCACCGCAGCTTTCTCCAACACCGATACTTGCCCCTCGCCACCTTCTCTTCCCCCAATTATGGGCCACTCAACTCAGATTTGCCATATTTTCCGAAGGGTGCAGTCTCAAACACAAGTTTATCGGCATCATCAAGATCTCAAAATCTAACTTTATTCACTTAAAACAAACCAACTGGGTTGGCTCGTTAGCGTTTCTATCTGAACGACTCGTTTATGATGCAGGGAACCCAAGTTCAAATCACATATGTCATGCGTGTTTGTGCATTGCCTTCTCATTCGCTTCTTCATTCGTATGCATTTCAAGGCTGCGGAGTAGCATCTCTGGCTGAGGGTGCGACTGTGCCGCTGATGCAATGCCCTCTGTGGGTTTGGGCAGGAATTTGTAATTTGTTTAGGGTGCCGGTGATGGCTTGCCTACTCTATGCGAAGGACACGGTGGGATCTTTAACGTCCACCAACGAATGCTGGCAGACGGGATGCCCGTTTAACGTCCATCCGAGGGACAAGTTGTTTTATTGTGCTCGAGCCACATTCTCAGGATAACTGTCTAATACATGTTGTATTGTTGTCTTTAATAGACCGTTGTATATTTAGGAATTGTTATACAGTAGACAATATATGAATGTGTACATCTTCAGCAGCAAGCTGGGCTCTGCCTGTCGTCCATTCACATGAGATGTTGGATCAGAACTCACAATTTGCTCACCTGCTGTTGATGTTACGTCAATTCATGGACTTCAACGGTGTGAGCAGCAATGTAGAACGTGAGCTTCAACAGGTAAAGAGTGTTCCTTTGTTGTGTTGATTTGGAATTTGTGAAGGTCTTTATGCTTCTTCCTGTCGATACGCTGAATCTCTTTCAGGCGAAGAAAAAAATGATGTCTGTGAAACGGAACGTGATCGAACAACAGTTGCTTTATCACGAAATTAAGGAAGTGGCGTCCTCGGCTTTTTCCCCGAAGCAAGAAAGGCATTTGAACAATGTGGAAGATGAATCGGTAAGTGGTGGAACGTTTATTGCCTTTATAAGTGTTCTCTTCAAATAAAATATTTACCTCCGCCACCAAAGGTTACTTTTTGGATGGAGGTTATGTTTTCACCCCTGTATGTCTGTTTGTTTGTCCGTTTGTGAACAAAATATCTCAAAGTTGTGGACGGATTCGGACGAAAAATGTAGCGTATCTGACAAGGACGAAAGGATTAGATTTTGGTGAAGATCCGGATTCGGATCCGGCTACGAGAATTTTTAAAGTGATTATTCAGCATTGGGAGATCGGGCCAAAAACGATATATAGCAGGATATCTCAAAAAGTTGTGGACGGATTCGGACGAAACTTAGTGGACAGGTTGTGTGTGTGTGACGAGGAAGAATGATTCGATTTTGGTGAAGATCTGAATATGGATTCGGATACGAGAATTATTTAATTCTTAAGTGATTCTTCACCATTGAGGGATCGGGCGAAAAGTGATTATATAACATTATGTTTAAAAAAGTTACGGATGACCTGTGACTAAACTAGGTGGGTGAGTTGGTTAGGTGACAAGAACAAGCCGATTAGATTTTGGTTCAGGTCCGAACCCAGATCCGGCCTATCAGTGTGATACAAAACGTAAACTGTTCAGCCTGGCGGAGGGTGTGTGCTCTACCAAGTGCCCTTCTAGTTTCTTCTTGATAGTCTGGAGGAAATCATCCGTTGTGGTGTGGTCCAACACTGAAATTTTTTCTGCCAGTGTCGACTTCGACACACACAATGATCACAAATGAAGGTGATTTTGTCCAACTTTTTCCATCTGCACTCAGCCAATGAAAGTACAGAAAAGAAAAAAAAACAGAACAAAATATACTTCATTTTGCACATAGCACTGCAATAAAGACCAGTAAACCGATTTATGTGGTGACGATACGACTGTTGGCAGACAGTAGAGAGGACTCGATGAAACTGCCGCAGACGGTGAAGAAGAAAAGTGAAAAAGCTCGTCTTTATTTAAACGTAGAAAAAAAAGATTAAAACTCATGTTGACTGATTAGAACGACGTGCTCAGATTTGGAGACGATCACGTGGAAATAATGGAAAGTTCTCGGAAAGATTAAAATTTCCGATCAATCCGATGAAAGTTGACGATTTTATGTAACCTTGACCTTTGACCTTTTGATCTAAAAAAAACTAAAAAACAATCGGCTTTTAGCTTTGGACTGGTGAACCATTTCAGTGACCCAATATGCAAATTTCAGGTAAATTGGATGAAAATTGATTATGATGATTTTATGTGACGTTGACTTTTTGAGCTTTTGACCGAGTTATTAATTTGCCTTCTCCATATTCTCACAACAAAGCTTTGTTGAAAATTTGATGACAAAAGTTCAAATGGTAAAACGTTACGGCCCGAACAGAGCAGACAGACAGAAGTTATTGCAAGGCCCTGTCTCCCGCTGTGCGGGGAACAGGCGAATTATTTCAGAATAAAATTGCAGCAACCTTTTCCTTCAAAAATCTCATGCATCATTATCCCAATAGAATTGGCTACAGGTGGACTCCAATCAAGTTGTAGAGACACCTAAAGGATGATCAAAGGAAATTGGATACACCTGAGCTCAATTTGGGGTTTCATAGAAAAGGAGTGTGAATACTTCCTGAAGGCCCTGAGTTTGATTGCTGCTTGTTTAATGAGTTGCGAAAAATTATTCAGTTTATTTTATGGTGGTTTACTCTTTATGTTGGAATGTTTGGTTACAGGCTTACAGCAAGCTGGACCAATGCCTCGTGGGGGCTGAGATTCTTCAGAGGTTGCAAGGTGCAGCAACTGAAGGTTGCCAGTGTCAGCCATCGCATGAGCTGAGCCAAAAGGATTTTCTTAAAGTAGAGGTGTGTTTATTTGTCGTGAAGCTCTCTCATGATGAATTGTGGCCACCATAAATTGATGCAAAACTGCTGATTATACAACAAAAAACAAGAACAGGCATTTTAAGGCCATTTTCCCTGCAAGAGTGGGGGTTAGCCTTGCGGTCCCCATGACAATCTTCTCCATCTTGCCCTATTTTCTGCATCTCCCCTTGTTAACCCCCTTGCCCACATTTCTTCTTCCACCATCTTTAGCCAAGTCTTTCTCGGTCTTCCCCGTCCTCCACTTCCTTCTACATTCATTTCCATCACTCTTCTCAACCAGTCACTTTCATCCTTCCTCAACACATGACCAAACCATCTCAACCTGTTTCTCTTCATAGCATCAATCACAGGCTCTATTCCCATCATCTTTCGCAGTTCATCATTTATCTTCCTCTCTCTCAACGATACTCCGCACATCCACCGAACCATTCGCATTTCCACCCTTTCCAGCCTTCGTTGCTGCTCTGCGTTCATTACCCATGTCTCGCTCATATAAATCATAACACTTCTCACACATGCAACGATTGCAGCGTACACCTTTCCCTTCAGCTTCAACGACACTCCCCTCCTCGTCAGCACGCCACTCAGTTCCCGAAACTTCTTCCATGCACATCTCACTCGAGCAACCGTTGCCTTGTCTGATCCACCCTCTCCATTCAGCATGTCTCCGAGGGAGCAAAATGTTTTCACACCTTCCAGCTTCACCCTGTCTCCAAGATCCAACTCAACATTTCCTTCATCTGCAGCTCCCTCTGTGCACACCTTACACTTGAATGTAGCTGCCACACTGGTTAATGACCCTCTCAGACCACTATATTTTTGATGAACCCACTCAGCGCACATTGTACATTGAATGGAATTCACTCAGACACCCTTCCTGCACACAGCACACGGCCACTTCCCCGTTCTTTCCACCTCACCACATGCTTTACCACTTGCCATCACCTTCGTCTTTCCGATATTCACCTTCAGACCTTTTGTCTCCATATATTCCTTCCACTTGTTCATCTTCTCCTTCAGTCCATCCATACTTTCTGCAATCAACACCAGATCATCTGCATACAACAACTCCCACGGTAAACCCTCCTTTACGTTCTGAGCCAGGACCTCCATCACAGCTATCCACTGGAATGCGGCCTTCTTTCACCACCAGATTACAGATCTCTGCCATTCTCTTCACACCCCAACTTCCTGCTGCCTTCATCATATCTCCCACAACTCCCGTCGGCCCTCCTGCTTTTCTACTCTTCATTGCTTTTAACGCTTTTAACGCTTAACGCATTGATCCCTGGTGTTGGGCTAGCGGCTAGGGTGCCGGCTTAGGATCCTAGGATCCTGGGTTCGAATCTCGGTCGATCGCCGAATTAATGCCAGGGGGGTTGACTCAGCCTGTCATCCTTCCGAGGTCGGCTAATTGAGTACCAGTTCACTGGTAATTCCCTGTTTGTCGTTGAAGGCGGCAAAAAGGGTTGGCGTCAGGAAGGGCATCCGGCCGTAAAACATTGCTTCAAAAAGGGGACCAAAAAAACAACAACTACCACGGTCCCCGAAAAGGCCAACCCCCGCTTTGCGGGGAAAAATGGCCTCTAAACGGTGGTTTTGGTTATTGCTTTTAACGCTTCCTCAACTTCCTTCTCGGTTATCTTCTCTGCCGGTCCTAAAACTGGGTTAGTCTCTATTTTGCCATCCCATTCATTCTCTATGTTCAACAGCATTTCCATATAGCTCTTCCATCTTCATTCAATTCCATCTGGGTCCACAATGATTTGTCCCACTTCATCCTTCAAGCAACTCACCCCCATCACATCACACCTCTCTTTCGCTATCTGCTTTGCAATCCTGAATACCGCTCTCTGACCCTCTTCCGAATCCAAGCGTTCTCCGAACATTTTCTTACATGCCTCCTGCGCCTTTGCTACCTCTTTCTTTGCAGCCTTCTTGGCTGCCTTATAACTTTCATGCTCTGCTATTTCTGCCCCCATACCCTTCTCCTTCTGCCACGCCTTGAACTTCTTCCTCTTCTCATCAATCCTCTTTCCAACTTCATCATCCCACCACCATGTTTCCGAGTGCCTCCGTGGTTCTTTTGTCCATCCACACACCTCACCAACTGCTGGGCTATCTTTCATTGACGCCAACCACTTTCAAGCTCAACCACATCATCCACTGCCATACACAGCCTCTCTTTTAATGCCTCCCTCACCGTCGCCTCTTTCAACCTCCACACCTTCATTCTCGGTTGGTACTTCACCCGCCGAGCTCTCCTCGCACCTTTCACCCTTATGTCGCAGACAACCAAGTGGTGCTGTGAAACAGCCTCCTCCCCCAGGATCACCTTTGTGTCCCGGAGGTCCCTTCCATCCATTATACTGGTGCTGATTATACTGGTCATTTTATTTTTATTGCCATTCCCAATCATGCTTTGATTAATTCTTATGTTAGGACCACAAGTGGTTGAAAGAGTGGCTGCTGCCAAAATTGCTGCAGCATTTGGATGAAAAATGTTTGTTGTTGTTTCACTACTTCAATCCTGATAGTGAAGAAGGTAAGAACAACTATCAACGACCTTTATTTGTAACTAGCGGGCCCGTTTGTCTGTTGTACCAAATTTTAATTGGTCTTCACTGCTTTGTCGCATACCTGCCTGCCGGGCTCAGTGGTCTCTTGGGTCCTCGTAGTCTAAAGTTCGTCTAAAAGGTCTAATGTGGTCTTTTGGGTGCTCGGGAATTTTGGGTGTTTTGGGTCTTCGGAGTCTTTTGGGTCCTCTGGGTCTTTCACTCCTCTGGGTCTTTGTGTCCTCTGGGTCCTCTGGGTCTTTTGGGTCTTTGGAGTCTTTTTGGTCCTCTGGGTCTTTCGGTCCTCTGGGTCTTTTGGGTCCTCAGGAACTTTTGGGTATTTTGGGTCCTCAGTGACTTTTCGGTCTTCTGGGCCTTTCGGGGTCTTAAGGATCTTAGGGTCATGAAGGGTCTTCAAAGGTCGAAGGGGTCTCAGCGTTCTAAAGAGTTAAAATGTACATTTCAAAAGTACGTAATGAATTGATAGACTTACATACCGGTAATTCATAGACACAAAAAGCATGACACACAACACACACACACACACACACACACACACACACACACACACACACACACACACACACACACACACACACACACACACACACACACCGAACTCATGCATTTATAGTGGATGCAAGTGAAGCGTACTAACAAAACCTGACTTTTGAGATTTTACAAGGGTGCCGCTGTGTTGCTCACAGTTTGTCTGTCTGCCATCATTCAACTTCAACTGTTATGTTTTTGGATGGAGGGGTTGGGGAAGGGCGTCAGTTAATAGAATTAAGGCCTTAACCACTATTTGTGTTCATATAGTTTTGGTACAATTTAATTGTAATAATGGTGTTGGCTTCTTTTTTTTTCTTTTTTTTTGTATACAAGATCGAGGCTCGTGAAAGAGCACCCTAACCTTAGCGGTTAGGGTGCCGGCTTGGGATCCTAGGATCCCGGGTTCGAATCCCGGTCGATCGCTAATATAACGCCAGGGGGGTTGACTCAGCCTGTCATCCTTCCGAGGTCGGCAAATTGAGTACCAGCTTGCTGGGATGAATGATCACGGTGTGTACCCCGATTTAGAATAGGTACACCGTATCCCTGCGCATCGAAGAGCGTGACCAAGGGTTGGCGTCAGGAAGGGCATCCGGCCATAAAAAAAACATTGCCTCAAACAGGGAACCATGATTGTCATGGGGCCCGCAAGGCTAACCCCCGCTCTAGCGGAGAAAATGGCCTTAAAAAAACGATCATTCATATTCATTCATTCAATGACGTGTTCCTGGTGTTGTTCCTGGTGTTGTTCATATTGGGGACTACTCAGAGAACAGACCAAAAGATTGATGAAATCCTAAAAAACAACTACAGTAGTTTCATTGGAAGGCTGAGCCTTCCCTCTTACAAAACCAGAAGTGGGACTACATAACATATGTTTAATCAACAGTTTGCCCTCCCCCCACATAGTGAAACTAATGACTATAGGACTTGGTCCCTGGTGTTGAACAATATGAACAATATGAACAATATGAACAATTCATAGTCCCTGGTGTTGGGCTAGCGGCTAGGGTGCCGGCTTAGGATCCTAGGATCCTGGGTTCGAATCCCGGTCAATCGCTGAATTAACGCTGAATTAAGAATCGCCAGGGGGGTTGACTCAGCCTGTCATCCTTCCGAGGTCGGCAAATTGAGTACCAGTTCACTGGTAATTCCCTGCTTGTCGTTAAAGGCGGCAAAAAGGGTTGGCGTCAGGAAGGGCATCCGGCCGTAAAACATTGCTTCAAAAAGGGGACCGAAAAACAACAACAACCACAGTTCCCGAAAAAGGCCAACCCCCGCTTGCGGGGAAAAATGGCCTCTAAAGGTGGTTTTTTTTTTTTTTAATGACGTGTGTTAGGGATTAAGATGTCTTCTTCATGCGTTTCTATGGGACAGCACTTATTGTATTCACAGCTACATTGGGTTAAGGGTTTTATGTATGCTTTCCCCCATCTTCGACATTGCGTGGATAACATGAGTGACCAAACACAAAAATGGGAGAACATTTACCATGAGAGGACGACTTTGTCGTCATCTGTGATGGCTAGTACTGCGCTTGACTTGGTCCCGTGCGCTGTTGGCTTATTACAACTTGGACATTATAGCGTTTTATGTGTAGATCAGTGACAAAACAAAGTCTCAATTGTGTCCATTTTAACTTCATGCTGTGAATACTTTCTGAAGGCCCTGTGCTTCTGGCTTCTCCATGTAATTCTGAGACATGCTCATGATCGGGTGGGGAACCCGATCGAAGCAAGGGTGGAAATCATTCCATTTATGACGACGAAACGTCTGATGCCTGACGTGGAGATCGGTTTCTGAGATTTGGGACATGGAATGTAGGGATAATGACAGGGAGATCAGGAGAAGTGGTGGAAGTATTGGTCAGAAGAAGAGTGGACATATGTTGTGTGCAGGAGACGAGATGGAAGGGAAGTGGTGTGAGAATGGTGAAGAGTAGGCAGGGACAGAAATACAAGTTTGTGTGGCAAGGGTGCCCGGAGGGCGTGAATGGTGTTGGTGTCATGTTTTCTGAGGAGTTTGTAGACAGTGTGGTGAGTGTGACGAGAGTGAGTGAAAGGTTGATGATGGTGAAAATGATGATTGGAAAGCTCTTGGTGAACATCATCTCGGGATATGCTCCGCAGGTTGGTCGGAGCGATGAAGAGAAGGACAAGTTCTGGTGTGCTATAGAGAAGCTGATGGAAAACGTGAAAGATGAGGAAGTTGTTGTGGTAGGAGGAGACCTAAATGGACATGTGGGAAGGAGTATGGACGGTTTTGAGGGACTTCATGGGGGTTACGGATATGGTGTGAGAAATGGAGAAGGTGAAAGGATTTTGGAGTTTGCTGATGGAGCTGATTTGTAATACTCAGTTCCAGAAAGAGGATAATAAGCTTGTTACATACACGTCAGGTGGGTCGACGACAACCGTTGACTACCTGCTGGTGCATAGGCGAGATAGGGGGCACCTCCGGGACACAAAGGTGATCCCGGGGGAGGAGGCTGTTTCACAGCACCACTTGGTTGTCTGCGACATAAGGGTGAAAGGTGCGAGGAGAGCTCGACGGGTGAAGTACCAACCGAGAATGAAGGTGTGGAGTTTGAAAGAGGTGACAGTGAGGGAGGCATTAAAAGAGAGGCTGAGTAGGGTAGAGGATGATGTGGTTGAGCTTGAAAGTGGTTGGATGTCAATGAAAGATAGTCTGTTGGGAGCCGTTGGTAAGGTATGTGGATGGACAAAAGGACCACCGAGGCACTCGGAAACATGGTGGTGGGATGATGAAGTTGGAAAGAAGATTGACGAGAAGAGGAAGAAGTTCAAGGAGTGGCAGAAGGCGAAGGGTATGGGGGCAGAAAAGGCAGAGCATGAAAGTTATAAGGCAGCCAAGAAGGCTGCCAAAGAAAGAGGTAGCAAAGGCACAGGAGGCATGTAGGAAAATATTCCAAGAGCGCTTGGATTCGGAAGAGGGTCAGAGAGCAGTATTCAGGATTGCAAAGCAGATAGCGAAAGAGAGGTGTGATGTGATGGGGGTGAGTTGCTTGAAGGATGAAGTGGGACAAATCGTTGTGGACCCAGATGGAATTAAAGGAAGATGGAAGAGATATATGGAATTACTGTTGAATGCAGAGAATGAATGGGATGGCAACATAGAGAGTAACCCAGTTTTAGGACCGGCAGAGAAGATAACCGAGGAGGAAGTTGAGGAAGCGATAAAAGCAATGAAGGGTAGAAAAGCGGGAGGGCCAACGGGAGTTGAGGGAGATATGTTGAAGGCAGCGGGAAATTGGGGTGTGAAGAGAATGACAGAGATCTGCAATCTGGTGGTGAAAGAAGGCCGCATTCCAGTGGATTGGGAACTGAGTACCCTCGTCCCTCTGTACAAGGGGAAAGGTGACCCTCTGGACTGTGGCTCGAATCGAGCGATAAAGTTATTGGAGCATGGAATGAAGGTATTGGAAAGGGTGTTGGAGAGGAGGATAAGGAAGAAAGTGAAGATTGACGAAATGCAGTTTGGATTTATGCCAGGAAGAGGAACGACAGACGCGCTTTTTATTGTGAGGCAGTTGCAGGAGAAGTATATGGAGAAGAGGAAGAAGTTGTTTCTTGGGTTTGTTGATCTGGAGAAAGCATTCGATAGGGTTCCACGTGAAGTATTGACATGGGCATTGAGGACGTTAGGAGTGGAGGAATGGTTGATCAGAGTAGTGATGGCAATGTACAAAAGAGCACGCACAGCTGTAAGGACGAAGGACGGGAACAGTGGTGAGTTTGAGGTGAAGGTGGGAGTGCATCAGGGGTCGGTACTAAGTCCACTACTATTTGTAGCTGTGATGGAGGTGCTGGCTCAGACCGTAAAGGAGGGTTTACCGTGGGAGTTGTTGTATGCAGATGATCTGGTGTTGATTGCAGAAAATATGGATGGACTGAAGGAGAAGATGAACAAGTGGAAGGAATGTTTGGAGACAAAAGGTCTGAAGGTGAATATCGGAAAAACGAAGGTGATGGCAAGTGGTAAAGCATGTGGTGAGGTGGAAAGAACTGGGAAGTGGCCATGTGCTGTGTGCAGGAAGGGTGTCGGAGTGAATTCCATTCAATGTACAATGTGCGCTGAGTGGGTTCATCAAAAATGTAGTGGTTTGATAGGGTCATTCACCAGTGTGTCAGCTACATTTAAGTGTAAGGTGTGCACAGAGGGAGCTGCAGATGGAGGAAATGTTGAGTTGGATCTTGGAGATGGCATGAAGCTGGAAGGTGTGAAAACATTTTGTTGCCTTGGAGACATGCTGAATGGAGAAGGTGGATCAGACTCGGCAACGGTTGCTCGAGTGAGATGTGCATGGAAGAAGTTTCGGGAACTGAGTGGCGTGCTTACGAGGAGGGGAGTGTCATTGAAGCTGAAGGGAAAGGTGTATGCTGCATGTGTGAGAAGTGTTATGATTTATGGGAGTGAGACATGGGTAATGAACGTAGAGCAGCAACGAAGGGTGGAAATGCGAATGGTTGGGTGGATGTGTGGAGTATCGTTGAGAGAGAGGAAGACAAATGATGAATTGCGAAAGATGATGGGAATAGAGCCTGTGATGGATGCTGTGAAGAGAAACAGGTTGAGATGGTTTGGTCATGTGTTGAGGAAGGATGAAAGTGACTGGTTGAGAAGAGTGGTGGAAATGAATGTAGAAGGAATTAGAGGATGGGGAAGACCGAGAAAGACTTGGCTAAAGATGGTCGAAGAAGAAATGCGGGCAAGGGGGTTAACAAGGAGAGATGCAGAAAATAGGGCAAAATGGAGAAGATTGTCATGGGGACTGCAAGGCTAACCCCCGCTCTAGCAGGGAAAATGGCCTTAAAATGCATGTTGTGTTGTTGTTGCTCACTTCATTTGAAATACCACCTCATTTGTTGCGTCAATAAAGTGAGACCATCATGGTCACAGCTCTCCCAACGTAATGTAGACTTGATGAACAGGGCAGGTTTGTTGTGGGTGATTCTCATTTATTTGAACTAGTCTTATGTGATTTAACGAGGGGATATAATGCAGAACCATACAGGAAGGCATGAACTTGCTCGTAGAGATGTGATGCAAGCTTTCCTGCCATTAGAGGACATCCATAGTTTGTTATATTTTCCCAAACTCTTACTAAAGTATTTATGTGTATTGTGCCTTGTTGGATCCCGACCTGAGGTACAGAGGCAAAAAGGAAGCGCAGCATGCAGGAGGCATGGAAACTGTCTGACATCTTGCTGGAGCAGAAGACACCCTTGCTTCAAGAAATGAAATCTCTGCAATTCGTTTTGCTTCAGCAAAAGCTGCAAAACATCTACCTGAAGGTACATTTTTACAGACTGTTTGTACGTGACTGACCACAATTGTTCTGTTCGTTGCAAATTTCTGAATTACCTGTGCCGACTGCCGACTTGGTAAACCTTTAATGGCTGCCGGGATGGCCTAGAGGTACGGGCACTCGCAAATCCAGCTATAAACTATTGCCATGGTGTTTCACATGCAGGAGGGTGAATTTATCGATGTCTGGTCCGTTCTTTGGGTGGACGTAAAAATGGGTGTTCCATCTACTCACATTACCTGGTGGAGATTAAAGATGCTATTGTGTCCTTCGCAAAGAGAACCCTGACTAAGTTCCAAATCGCCTTCAGTTGACACATCAAGCATGGCCACCCGGTTCGTCAAACACTTGGGCCAATAATGTTCCCCACCTGCCACCACAAGAACGTGAGGATAATTAGAGCCATGAAAGCAGTATTAGTTGCCGTACCTGGTAAACCTGGTTCTGCATGTTTGAAGGGACACACACTGAGCGTGGCTTGCTGAAGTCAACTGAGTGGAGCAAGGATACCTCATTTTGGGGGTGGGAAGGACTGCATTTGATACGTCTGTCACTCTGTGAGAAACAGATGTGGTAATGACGGACTGCAGAAGAGGAAGCCTCTCTGCAGAGGGTGAGGGACTGAAAACTCTGAGTAAGCCAGTAAGCTGAAGACTGCCCGTAAGCTGAATACTGCCCGTAAGCTGAATACTGTCCGTAAGCTGAAGACTGTCAGTAAGCTGAAGACTGTCAGTAAGCTGAAGACTGTCAGTAAGTTGTCACCCCCAAGCTGAACAACCATAGCCAGAACTTGATAAAGAATGGAAAACAGACAAAGGTGCTGCACCCTAAATGTGGGAGCGGTATTCCGTCACAGGGTGAACTCTCGATTTGTAAAAGGTTAGAAACTGAGAAGAGGTAAAATTACTTTTTAACTTGAAAAATAAATCTCATTATCTGGGAAGCCTTTGGCTTAATGTCTATAGTTGCATTATGGGGCTGCCAGGGTAGGTGGATGGTAATTTTAAATCCCAATATGCTGGTCCAAGAAGACAGAGAGGTGAGAGCAATATTTTTGACTTTTAGACGAGGGCTATGGGTTTTTGTGTGGTTAAAAAAAAAAAGGTAATTTCAACTCCTTTTTATAATTGAGTCGCGATCAGAGCTGAGGGAACTTGCAGTTGAAACATTTCACAGCGAGATGGGAAGAAGGCAACGAGTAATTGTTTCCTTAGAAAGGAGTGGAATCATCAGCATCGGAGTGGATGGAGTTTTGCATGGTATGAACGTACGTCTTACTAAAATACACAATTTGGTGTCTGTCTCTGTCTGTCTGTGGTCAATGCATTCGGTCGTTACTTCATGGAGAGGTAGCCATCCACATAGGTAGAAATGGCACTGAAAATAAGTTTCCCAGCCAGTTGATGAGGAGGAATGCCATAAAGAGGTAATTTAGTATAAAGGCCTTTGTACCAGACTTTATCAAAGGCTCAGGAGATGTCCAATACGACTCTCCTCAAATTACTCCAATTGGTGTGTATGTAGGTTACAAGGTAGTTATCAACATATAATAAACGAGAAAGAGCAATCGGAGATTACAGATCCTCGCCAGGACTTGTTTTCAGTGGTTTTTAAGGCCTTTGTGTTAAAACAAAGATGACGGTCGAACCACGTGACCGATGACGTCATAATTTTTTTTCTCCACCAATTTATCCCTAGATGATGCTCAAGAAATTTCATCTTGAGCGGATGAAGCTTTGTACTTGTCGAATTATGATGTCATAATGGAGGCACCTATGACATGACATCTTCATTAACATATTTTATTCCACATTGAGAGTTCTTTACAATGAGCCATGTCTCAATTTTTTCAATGCAGCACTTTCGGAGATATAGAGGTGCTAAGGTTTTTGGTTTTTCAAAGATGGCGCCCGTACCACGTGACCTATGACGTCATAATTATCATAAAAATGTATACAGGCGGGGGTGCACCAATGGTGAA
The DNA here is from genome assembly GCF_964187855.1 of Myxine glutinosa. Lineage (NCBI taxonomy): Eukaryota > Metazoa > Chordata > Myxini > Myxiniformes > Myxinidae > Myxine > Myxine glutinosa. Next base: position 128,395,259 of record NC_136262.1, on the reverse strand, counting down.
AAATTCCTGTCAATCGGACCAACAGTTGCAGAGAAAATCGTATTTATTCTGTGTGGACAAACAAACAACCGGACTCAAATGCAATACCCTCTCCTCAGGCGAGGGTAAGAATGCAAGGCCTTATCACGGTCTGTGTGCCCATGTCTGATAGACCTGTATCAAGGACTGTGTTTCAATTAAGTTGGGCTGTTGCTGTATTCTCTGTTGGTAGGCGGTATTGTTTGCAGTAATGATTATCTACGTTAAAGATGTTGTGTAATCTGTCCTTTCTGTATGAACTGGCTAGGGCCAGGTGAGACAAAGTGAAGTGACCCATTAGAAGGACATTTATATGAGGTCACTACAGCGTATGGCAAGAAAGATCACTCATTTCTCTCCGTCCCTGTGGCATCCATGTGGGGCCAAGAGCACAACTCGCCACCGGGGTCATTAGTAATCGCCTGCAGCGGGGCCACAGGAGGAGGACCATCCTGCTGTGGTAGCAATGCAGTTCACCATTGGCCTTCCATTGCAGCAACATGCTGAGTTGCTTTTGGATGGACCGCCTGACATCCTGTGGTTGGGCTGCCGGTAGGGGAGACGTCATCATGGTGACCGCGCTGTCATGTAGAGGGGGGGGAGAGGGGCAGGAAGATATTGAGGGAGTCGGATATCAGCACTAGATAAGTCGAATTATTTTTATTTTGCCGGGGATGCTCTTGGTGCTGAACCGCTGGCTTTGCTGCGATCTTTGGGTGGTACAGCCCTGCTCTGCTCCTCTCTGTGCTGATCCTTCAAGGACACTTCAGCCGTATAAACAGACTTGCTTGGTTCTGTGTGCCCAGGTGAACGTTTTGTCGGCATCCTTATTGCAGTTCGTTTTATTGTACAAGGTGTCCACAAATTACCGTTCCAAATTCAAACCATAATAAAAAAAATAGTGGAGAGGGATAAAACGATGTGCGTTGCTGCATGCGAAATATCGTTTCTCAAAGTTTTACTGACCTCTTTTTGCATTTTTTTTTTTGATTTTTTTTTTTTTGTATACAACAACGAGCCTCGTGTAAAAGCTAGCACATTAAACACACATTAGCACATAAAACACATACAGCATAATAATAAAATAAATAATAAAACAATAAAACACCAACCTGCCTGCAGTGAGAGAGTGAAAGGCCCTCAGAATCGGCTTCATCGCGGGAGATACCAATGATCCTGAAAGCCCTAAAATGATCCTTTTCTGATCCTTTTCATTTCCAGATATCTCCTGTAACACGTGATATCGCATTTAATGCAAATGGCATCTCCACAAAAAAGCACTGGGTGCCTGGTTTGTGGAGATCACATCAGCTGTCGTAGGTTCAATGAAGCTTCAGGACGACCGATGGAACGAAGGCAGCCACCATTGAGAAAACCGATCTGTGAGTGGCAAGAAAAGTTTCTGGAGACAGGGAGCATCCTGCAGAGGAAGGGGGCAGGCCAGCCAAGCACAGGGGTGAGGATGTTGAACACATTCGTGAGCTTGAGGGCAGTCCCCGCAAGTCCATTCAGATTCAGATGATGATCTTGACAGCATGATGATGATGATCAATTCAAACCAAGAATTGTTCTTTCAAATGCATTGCATCGTCGTGTCCAATTTTTACCTCCACCACCAAAGGTGGGTGGAGGTTATGTTTTCATCCCTGTCTGTTTGTCTGTCCGTTTGTCCATTTGTTTGTGAACAAAATATCTCAAAAAGTTGTGGACGAAATTTGGCATGGGTGTAGCGTATATGACGAGGACGAAGTGAATACAATTTGGTGAAGATCCGGCTAGGATCCGGCTAGTAGAATTTTTTAAGTGATTCTTCTCCATTGGGCCAAAAACCATTGGGACCCTTGGGCCAAAAACGATACATAGCAGGATATCTCAAAAAGTTGTGGACGGATTTGGACGAAACTTGTTTGGACCGGTTGGGTATCTGACAAGGACGATTCAATTCGATTTTGGTGAAGATCTGAATATGGATTCAGATATGAGAATTATTTAATTTTTAATTGATTCTTCACCATTCAGTGATATGGCCAACCAGGCGGAGGTACGCTCTCTACTGAGTGCCGTTCTAGTTTCAAAAATCATTGTTACAGTTCAAATTTGAAACGGTTATTTGTGGATGCCCCCCTGTGATGTAATGATATATTAATTTTTTAATTTGGTATTCAAGGCTGTTTCTCGTCCCGCTTGATCCATCGATCCGTTCATTTCTCGTGCCTCGGTCCTTATTATTTAATAAATCCTTGTTTTGTAAGTTGTGCTTACCTGTTTCATCCTCCACTTGCTGGTCGTCGCTTGTTTCAGCATAATTAAATATCCCTGGGAGATAATGTCGAATCGAACCGTAATCCTGATAACTGGCGTGTGATTAGTCCATGCATGGAAAACCGGCCACTCGGCACACCACTCGCTCAATCAATTGGTTAACTTGGGCGTTGAGAAAATGCATTCTCTGCTGTGTTGCAATTTCAGCAAGACGATGTCATACGTTGTAAACGGGGTGGAGGGACGACCGATTAAAAGCATGGAGAGGTCACGCCGAGCGAGCCACAAGTGAAACAAAGGTCGGAAAGAAGAAGCTGAATGGGAGGGAGGTGTTTTCAATAGACAGTAAAAGGAGATTACTCATTTATTAAAACATCTTTTAAAGGGTTTTGCGTATTAAAATGGAGAAAGATGAAGAATCCCTCCCTTCCCACGCCTCCTCCCCCCAAGCCCTCTCCCTTCCACACATCTCCCTGCTCTCAAATGTTGTTTTTGTGTGCTTCCCCTTCTCTCCCCATCTTGTTTTCCGCTCCCTCTTTTTATATATTTTGTTTGTCTGGTTGATTTGTTTGTGAAGTAAATGTTAGCTCTTTCACGAGCCTCGATTCAGTATACAAAAAAAAAAAAAAAAAAAAAAATTAGCAATGGAAGAGGAATAGTGTGAAATAGATATGAAAGGGTGGTGGTCAATGCATTCAAAATATGAAAAGATGGGGGACTTTGTGAAAAAACAACAACACTTTTTGCGTTATTTTTTTCGGTTTTGCGACAACACGGGTGACCTTTTAAGAGGGGGAATGAGGTGGCGGTAATGAGGGACAGATCTGGTGTGTTAAACTTACCTGTTAGGGAGGATCTCGTAGAGTTGAGAAAACTGTGCACACCCAAAGAAAACCGCTGCCAGAAGGTTTATGAAGAAAACCATTTTCTCCAGAATATTTTTCTGATTTATAAGAATTAAAAACTTTTCATCTCCAAATTGTTTTTAATTTTTGTTTTTTTTTGCTATTCTCTTTTTACTTTCTCAGAGCTTGCTGAACAGTCTGGCAATCCTTGATAATATGGTGGCACAATGTCAACTGCAGATCCAGTCGCAGGCCGACGCAGTCCACGTGCACTTCCTTCAAGCCAAGTGTCGAGCCACCTGCTACAAAATCAGGTGAGAACTGAACAGCATTGGAAGTTTTATACATATAAAAAAGTTACCATCACTGTGTTGTTTTTATATACAAGATCGAGGCTCGTGTGAGAGCTAACTCTGTTACACTTGTTTTTTGTCTTCAAGCGAATTGGCAAAGAAAAGGCAAAAGGGTTCACTGGCTGGCCCTTAGCTAGCGACCTGTGTACCCGTCTTTTAAACGGGAGAAAATTTAAGGATGGATGGTAGAAGTAGATGAAATTTGTCAGAAATAATTGAAAGCACATGTCATACCACTTAATTAGAAACTTGTAATCTACACGGGGGTGTAAAGGCTTTGTTTGCATCATTATATTAACTTCCCAATGTTTATTAATGGCAGTGTCGCAAGGAGTTTCACGTCCACGGCACAATAACAGTTTTACCACTCTCCAAGGAGAGATGCTGTTTCCATGGTGACTTGTCTAGTACATCTGCCTGATGCCAATTAGTACTCTTTACATTGAGGACAACAACATGCATGCATTTTAAGGCCATTTTCGCTGCTAGAGCGGGGGTTAGCTTTGCGGTCCCCATGACAATCTTCTCCATTTTGCCCTATTTTCTGCATCTCTCCTTGTTAACCCCCTTGCCCGCATTTCTTCTTCCACCATCTTTAGCCTCAACTTTACATTGAGGACGTCGGCCTCAAACTCGTATTATGACGAAAATTAACTATCCCTACATTTTATAAACAAACGGGGGGATATTGTAATCGGCTGTCTGCTGTCTGTCTGTCTATCTGCTCCTAAGCAGTTGTGCAGAAATTCACAGAAAATGGGGTAAAAGTGGGGGAAAAAATCCGAACTCATCCCACACAATGCATATTCTCTTTGAAAACCATGGACACAAGGGAAGACTGTCTGGAACATTTAATAATGAAATAACTAACTCGGGAACCGCTGTATGTTGGGTGCATTTGCTGTGGGGGGACGCGCAAACTGTAACGATATGCTCTGTTATGTCAATGGAAAAGATGCAACCGTGTTCTGTTTGATGCTTCATTGCTCTATTCCAGTTTCGCGTAGGCCCCTGAATCCCAGCGTATTATAAAAAAAAAAAATAACCACCTTTAGAGGCCATTTTTCCCCGCAAAGCAGGGGTTGGCCTTTTTCGGGAACCGTGGTTGTTGTTGTTTTTCGGTCCCCTTTTTGAAGCAATGTTTTACGGCCGGATGCCCTTCCTGACGCCAACCCTTTTTGCCACCTTTAACGACAAACAGGGAATTACCAGTAAACTGGTACTCAATTAGCCGACCTCGGAAGGATGACAGGCTGAGTCAACCCCCCTGGCGTTAATTCAGCGATCAACCGTGATTCGAACCCAGGATCCTAGGATCCTAAGCTGGCACCCTAGCCGCTAGCCCAACACCAAGCGTATTGTTCTGGGATAATGGATAGCCAGTTTTTAATCCTGGCTAAGGCCTTATTGGCCGGTTCGTGGTCCCCTCTTAACTCCTGGCTAATAAGGCAGGGGACCCAAATTGAAATTATATTTACCATGTTTGTTTATCATCTAGTCTTAAACACTGGTACTCATCATGTCACATGACCTAATGCTCAAGGCGATTTAAAGGAAATGGAGTGATTGCATTGGATAAAATGTTTTTTGCTTTTTCTTTCCAGATTAGAAAAGCTCAAAATATTATGCGATACGTATACACCACAAAAAGTTGAAGCACAAAGGCGAATCAGGTAAGTCATGCTGTGCTTCCGCCATTTTGCTCCAGCAAGGCATTCCAGCACTCACGGTACGCACATTTTGCCTCTGCGTGCAGGTCTTTGGTCGAAGAGGAAATCTTTGCACAGCAAATGGCACATGACACGGTGACCAGGAATTTGGAGGTCTACCGGGGCTTGGGCCAAAGCTTTTCGGCTTTGGTAGAGGAATACGAGCAACTGAAAAACGCAGCTGACAACCAGAGATGGACTCTGTGTGAAATCAGTAAAACCAAAGCCTGATTTGGGGAGCATGGGAAGAGCCCAAATTACGGTGAGCACAAATTACCAGATTTATATTCTTGTATTTTTCAATTGTCAACAAGAAGTACTTCATTTGTTGTGTATTTTGTTTGTTCCTCGATTTATACAGTGAGCTGCTAAAAAGTAAAGTGCGTGACCCAAGAAAAGGTCAAAGTTCAGTGGATGGAATGAAGAGTGTTGAACGAAGTATATTAAACGTTGTTAGAAGCAAAGAAGGTGATGTTTCGGCATTCACCTTTCATCAGAGCAAAAGAGAATGAAGGAAGAAGAACCACCTTTCGAGGCCATTTTTCTCGCAGAGCAGGGGTTGGCCTTTTTTTGAGCACCGTGGTCCCCTTTTTGAAGCAATGTTTTGTGGCCGGATGCCCTTCCTGCCGCCAACCTTGTTAGTTGCCTCTTGCGGCAGACAGGGAATTACCAGTGAACTGGTACTCAATTTGCCGACCTCGGAAGGATGACAGGCTGAGTCAACCCCCCTGGTGTTAATTCAGCGATCGACCAGGATTCGAACCCAGGATCCTAGGATCCCAAGCCGGCACCCTAACCGCTAAGCCAACACCAGACTAAAAATGACAACTTCGCTTTGGGGATGCTGTTAAGGTACCACAGCAGCTAACATACCCCGAGCACCATTATACCTGTCCACAGACACAAAATACGAGCCTTCTCGAATGAACTCCATTCAACTCTGGGTCAAAGTTCAGTTTCTCATTTGTAATCCACATCAACACAGGTGACATTTCTAGCATATATCATCACAGGAAAACAAGTATCAGTATAAATCCCCAGTTTTGTTGGAAGCTGCCCTTACCAACCAAAGTTTACACACCTTGTAAGATTAAGCATCACACAGGTAGTTCAGATACAATTAGCATAAGTAAGAAATATTGTCCATTTTTAAAAATAAATAAATAAAACACTCAATCAAAGAAAGAGCCGTTTTTATTTCACAGCAACATAATAATTCGTTTAGGGAGAATATTAACCAAGAAAACCAATTCTATCTTTGCAGGAGAAGTTTTCTTGCTTGGTCGACGAATTGTCCAAAGCAAAATGCATTTCCTTTCCAACTCTTTGTCCCACCTAGGAAAACGAGAAACAATTTTGCAATTGAGAAATTTGAAACATTTACCTCTTATCAGCAGCAAAAAACAGCTTTGACTTGGTTTTCCATGGGATGTCCATCCTCCAACATGAAATGTTCATGATAGTGATAAAATGTCACGGAGCAAAGGTGGGCTGAGCTCGCAGTTACTGCACGACTACAATGAATGTTGTTATTGGAGCATAAGATTGAATGGTAACGCAGTCAATCACCACTTACCTGCACCATTTCAAAGATGCTCCCTCGGACGAGGCTGCTTGTACCTTCCTTCAGGAATGCTGTTAAGGTTCCATCCGGTCTCAAAGCCAGCAGCAGCTTTGCCAAACAACATGCCTCTTCCTCTGGCGTCGCATCGACAACAAACTGCTTCCCGATCTGTGAAACAACACAAACTCAGCAAAGTGAATGGAACCTGCCACAAGATGCCCATTTACACCAAACCTTCATGGGGAAATGGAGCGGGGAAGCCGGCTGTCTTGTTATACACCGCTCCTTTCCTATTCCATCTCTCGGCGCTTCATGACGTCATCGCCGGGCACCGAATGGGCGAGATCATCTTCTAAATTCGAAAACATCTCTTCAAAATATTTCATCATGGTGATCTTAGGCCTGTGTGCGGCTGCTCGGCCATGGAAACCTATTTCATGAAACTCCCGAAGAACAGTTGTTGTGCTGACTTTGCTTCCAGAGGCTGTTGTTTGGAACTCGGTCGTAAGTGTTGCAACCGAGGACAGACGATGTTTACGTGCTTCAGCACTCGGCAGTCCCATTCTGTGACTTTGTGTGGCCGACCACTTCGCAGATGAGCTGTTGTTGCTCCTAAACATTTCCACTTCACAACAACAGCACTTACAGTTGACGGGGGCAGCTCCAGCAGGGCAGAAATTTGACAAACTGACTTGTTGGAAAGGTGACATCCCATGACGGTGCCAAGGTGAATGTCACTGAGCTTTTCAGTACGGCCCATTCTACTGCCAATGTTTGTCTATGGAGATTGCATCGCTGTGTGCTTGATTATATATACCTGTCAGCAATGGGTGTGGCTGAAATAGCCGAATCCACTAATTAGAAGGGGTGTCCGCATACTTTTGGTCATGTCGCGTATGTTGTCCCAAAACTCAGGAGCATCAATAAAATCGTAATTTTAAATTCTCTTCATCACAGACACAAGAGTTTGTCCGTATCTGTCCCAATACCTGTGCTCTTTCATGTGTCCACCTATGCTGTCCGTTTCGCTCAGTCCCTCTCACCAACTGCCGTTCACATCATCGCAAAGGAAGAGCGAGTCGGCCTATTGTATTGTTCTGCTGCCGCGCAACTATATCATTATTCATTAACCACGTGACACCTCAGCTTCACTTCATCACATTATTTAGTATAACCATTTTGACAAGGCTTCATTGTAAAGACGATGTTATATTAGACTTTGTGGACGTTATAAAATACTAACGACGCGGTTGTGAAAAGGAAACGTGTAATGGGGAAACCAGCCGAGCTTACAGAAATACCGATATACACCTTAATCCTCACGTAATCAGATCATCAAATCGATGGACGGTATTTCAACAAATACACTAAATACGTCACTTGGAACCTTTGTTTCCACCAATACTTGTAACAGGCCATGTCTTCAAGGTTTGTATTGAAGATGCCTCCACGACTTTTGTAGGCGTCAAGTTTAAATACTTTTTCTTACTTTACGTTTATTGTTCGTTTATGATGCTGCACTAATTCGAGTTCCCTTGGTCATTCCGAACAGATACCGAACATGATTTAATGCGGCATTTAATTCCCGGGAAATATGGAACAATGATCATGTTTGCAATTAACTGAAACGATTAATTCATCGAAGCGATCTTGTGTCACGTGACGGGCAATAATTAATTATTTAAATTTGAGACGAACCACACTTGGAGCAGATGAAGTCGTTGGAGGCAGGAGCATCCGTTGGTTGGCGGTTTGAACCTCGCCCGATGATCCCAGACTTTAACCATACCTGGGGTGTGTTCCGTTACTAACTACAGGTGAGCCATCCCAGACTAAACATACCTGGGGTGTGTTCCGTCACTAACTACAGGTGAGCCATCCCAGACTTTAACCGTACCTGGGGTGTGTTCCGTTACTAACTACAAGTACAGGTGAGCCATCCCAGACTGTAAACATACCTGGGGTGTGTTCCGTCACTAACTACAGGTGAGCCATCCCAGACTGTAACCATACCTGGGGTGTGTTCCGTCACTAACTACAGGTGAGCCATCCCAGACTGTAAACATACCTGGGGTGTGTTCCGTCACTAACTACAGGTGAGCCATCCCAGACTGTAAACATACCTGGGGTGTGTTCCGTCACTAACTACAGGTGAGCCATCCCAGACTGTAAACATACCTGGGGTGTGTTCCGTCACTAACTACAGGTGAGCCATCCCAGACTGTAACCATACCTGGGGTGTGTTCCGTCACTAACTACAGCTGAGCCATCCCAGACTGTAACCATACCTGGGGTGTGTTCCGTCACTAACTACAGGTGAGCCATCCCAGACTGTAAACATACCTGGGGTGTGTTCCGTCACTAACTACAGGTGAGCCATCCCAGACTGTAAACATACCTGGGGTGTGTTCCGTCACTATTAACTAGAACGGCATTCGTTAGAGGGAACACCTCCGCCAGGCTGAACAGTTTATGTTTTGTATCCACTGCTCGGCCGGATCTGGATTCGGACCTGAACCAAAATCTAATCTGCTTGTTCTTGTTACCTTCCCAACTCATCCACCAAGTTTAGTCATAAATCATCCATAACTTTTTGAGATATCGTGCTTTATATATCGATTTGTCCTTATCTCTAAATAGTGAAGAATAACTGAAAAAATTATCGTATCCGGATTCGGATATTCTCCAAAATTGAATCGGTTCTTCCTTGTCACACTCTCAACTTGTCCACCAAGTTTCGGCCGAATCCTTTTGAGATATTGTGCTCACAAACAAAGACAAGGGTGAAAACATTACCGCTGTTCTCCTTCGTTGTTGGAGTGGAGGCACGATGAGAAGACAGTTCATAGAACACGATACCCTCCGCAGTGTTCAGGTATATGCAGTACAGGACGGCCTTGCCATTCATGGGGGGTGTGGGGGGAGGGAGGAGGCGAATTGTGTGTGTGTGTGTGTGTGTGTGTGTGTGTGTGTGTGTGTGCGTGCGTGCACAAGCCATGTAATGAAGATTGTTATATTGTGCCTATAATTTGTGGTTGACAGGTATGAGGTGTGAAAAGTGAGAAGATATTTGGAAAAGAGGGACTGGGAAGAGAAGAGGCAATGAAGAGGGTATACATCGGCTTCCTAGGTGAAGGTGTTTTGCTGTGATGTAAACATGGTGGAGTTTTAATAAAAGTGCAGATTAGCTCGTAAAGATACTTTGCAATACTGCTGATGCAAAAGTGACTCATTAAACTCAACTTCCTTCAATTGAATCTTTTGGTTATACGTGCCAGACGTCTATCATTTTGGGTTTTTTAGCGTCTTCTCTCTCTGCTTTAACTAGAAAATCTTCCATGTTCAGCCGAAACAGACATACTGTGTTGGTTGCATTTATCCGATAGGATGTTACAGAGGTAGTGCAACTACCATTGAGCTGTCCAGTCTGGTTTAAATTCCCAACTCCACTTCTCACCAAACTCACTGCTCACCTCCATTCGCTCCTACCTCCTTCCCTTCCCTCCATAAGAGTGAGCACCGTTGCTGATTGTCGTTTCCATATATACTGTAAAGCACCACGTGACTCCACTCGCCTTATTCGAGCCAACAGCGACACCTACCGTGTCCATGGAACCGACTGAGCGATGCACAAAACGGAATCGAGTGGTTGAGTAACCCACCGATCCGCCACCTGTCGCCTTGAGCGGAGAATTCATTACATATTCCTTTTCTATTTGAATTGCTTCGCTCGCGTCACGTCCGTTGCTGCACCACCTCAGGTACGTTTCCGCACATGTACTGAGATTTTGTGCTTGTCAAATGGCGAAGTTTAACCATCGAAAAGGACCAAGTATTATGTAATTCAGTTGTAGTTTGTACGCAGTGTGTGCGATGTCGAATAAAATAATTTCGTCCTTGAAATACAATGAAAGCCAGTTTTTATATCCGTTTTACCTGAACGATCACCTGAGCTTGTATCGCTATCCTCATTCAATCGGAGCAAAGTACTCGGTTGGTTTCCTGATTACAGGTTCTTGAACGTTCACACGTCGGGAAACCGGGCACGTGACCTCCACGTCATCGATCAAAGCGCCTCACTTCGATTCCCTGTTGTCTGTGATTTGGATTCGAGTCCCTTCAGGTGATTAGACACGTCACAAAGTTCTTTGCTCATTTCGCCAAAGAGCAGGTTTTACCAATTGAGCCACTTTGTCTGTCTGTCCACAAACATGGAGTGAGATCATTAAACATAAACGATGCCGCGTCGCCTCAAGTATTCGCGTATACTTGAGGCGGCGCCGAGACGAGATAATTACAATTAAGTGAGCCGTGACGTCACGTTCTCGCCGAAAACGCGATTTCGAGCGTGAGGAGCCATATAATGTGTGCATGTTTCCGGGCCGGCACGCTGTCTCGGGAATACGGGTCTCTGAGGGTCGCCATTGGTCTCGACGTTCGCACACGGTTCTCCCCTACAAAACTACGTTTAGTTTGTCCAAATCCAACCAGCCGTTCCAAAGATATGAATAGTTTTGTGTACCGTGACGTCATGAAGCCAATCGGTTGGATATTGTCATTTATTGAAACGAAGACGTTCTTTGTCGGGTTTTTGTGAAGCAACCAGAAGGCATAGAGAGCTGCGGGTGGTCTCGTTAGTTACGCCTGGATCCTATCTCGTTTGTCATGAAGTTGGAAGTGTCTGATAATCTGGTGGACTGGGAGAAGGGATCGTGGCAGACCATCGGCCTGTTAATGTTAGACCACTTGCGCATGCGCAGTGTTGACGCGATGGACGCATTGGAATGTTTGACGGTACGGCGAGGCGATCTCGAGAACGAAATGGCAGTCTATAATATGCTTGAAGAACTTAATGATTTTCAGAATAAATACATTTTAAAATAACTTAAGCTTGTGTTCATTATTTACAAAAAGGCCAACAAGTCCCATTGGCTGTCTTTAATTCCTCTCTGGACGGTGCCACGGAACATGAGGAGGACCACAAGGCATGAGGCACCACAAGGCAATCCATGCTTTTCAAAAAAAAAGAAAAGAAAAAAAACCGCATGGCCGCATCATTCTGGAACTTGGATCTGACCTGAGACCAGCAATATTTTTATTTGGCCTAACATCAATCACAAAAAAGAACAAGAAAAAGAGCAATCAGAGATTGCAAACCCTCGCCAGGATGTATTTCCAGTGGTTTTTAAGGCTTTTGTGTTGAAACAAATATGGCAGCCGAACCACGTAACCGATGACGTCATCATTAAAAAAAAATATTTCTAAACTAATTTATTCCTACATTATGCTCAAGAAATTTCATCTTGATCGGATTAAGTTTTGTACTTGTCAAATTATGACGACAAAATGGAGGCACCTACGACATCATCATTAACATATTTTATTCCCCATGGAAAGTTCTTTACAATGAGCCATGTCTCAATTTTTTCTATTCAGCACTTTTGGAGATACAGAGGTGCAAAGATTTTTCGGTTTTTCCAAGATGGCGACCGAACCACGTGACCGATGATGTCATCATTTTTTTTCCCTCCACCAATTTGTCCCTTGATTATGCTCAAGAAATGTCATCTTGATCGGATGAAGTTTTGTACATGTCTAAATATGACGTCATAATGGAGGCACCTATGACGTCATCTTAACATATTTTATACCCCGTGGAGAGTTCTTTACAATGAGACGTCACAATTTTTTCTTTTCAGCACTTTCGGAGATATGGAGGTGCAAAGTTTTTCGTTTTTTCCAAGATGGCGGCCAAACCACGTGACTGATGACGTCCTCATTAACATATTTTATTCCCCATGAAGAGTTCTTTACAATGTGCCATGTCTCAATTTTTTCTGTTCAGCACTTTCGGAGACATGGAGGTGCAATTTTTTTCGGTTTTTCAAAGATGGCGGCCGAACCACGTGACCAATGACGTCATCATTTGGGCACAGTCGATTCCAGGGCAAGACAAATACGTGTGCAAAGTTTGGCGATTCTACGTGCAACGGTGTAGACGTCATGCTGGAAACAGACAGACAGACAGACAGACAGACAGACAGACAAACAGACAAACAGACAGACAAACAGATGAAAAATCGGTCAGAGACCGAGGACTTGCCGGAATGTACTTTTTTATCGGCCATTTAGGACAAATATGGCGGCCGAACCACGTGACCGATGACGTCATCATTAACATATTTTATTCCCCATGGAGAGTTCCTTACAATGAGCCATGCCTCAATTTTTTCTATTCAGGACTTTTGGAGATGTGGAGGTGCAGTTTTTCGGTTTTTCCAAGATGGCGGCCGAACCACGTGACCGATGACATCATCATTAACATATTTTATTCCCCATGGAGAGTTCTTTACAATGAGCCATGTCTCAATTTTTTCTATTCAGCACTTTCAGAGATATGGAGGTGCTAGGTTTTTCGGTTTTTCCAAGATGGCGGCCGATCACGTGACTGATGACGTCATCATTAACATATTTTATTCCCCATGGAGAGTTCTTTACAATGAGCCATGTCAATTTTTTCTGTTCAGCACTTTTGGAGATATAGTGGTGCAAAGTTTTGCCGTTTTTCCAAGATGGCGGCCGACCACGTGACATATGATGTCATCATTAACATATTTTATTCCCCATGGAGAGTTCTTTACAATGAGCCATGTCAATTTTTTCTGTTCAGCACTTTTGGAGATATAGTGGCGCAACGTTTTGCCGTTTTTCCAAGATGGCGACCGAACCACGTGACTGATGACGTCATCATTTACATATTTTATTCCCCATGGAGAGTTCTTTACAATGAGCCATGTCTCAATTTTTTCTATTCAGCACTTTCAGAGATATGGAGGTGCAAATTTTTTCAGTTTTTCCAAGATGGCGGCCGAACCACGTGACTGATGACGTCATCAGTAACATATTTTATTCCACATGGAGAGTTCTTTCCAATGAGCCATGTCTCAATTTGTTCTATTCAGCACTTCCGGAGATATGGAGGTGCAAAGTTTTTCGGTTTTTCCAAGATGGCGGCCGAACCACGTGACTGATGACGTCATCAGTAACATATTTTATTCGACATGGAGAGTTCTTTACAATGAGCCATGTCTCAATTTTTTCTGTTCAGCACTTTCGGAGATATGGAGGTGCAAAGTTTTTCGGTTTTTCCAAGATGGCGGCCGAACCACCTGACCGATGACGTCATCATTAACATATTTTATTCTCCATGGAGCGTTCTTTACAATGAGCCATGTCTCAATTTTTTCCATTCTGCACTTTTGGAGATATAGTGGTGCAAATTTTTTGCCGTTTTTCCAAGATGGCGGCACAACCACGTGACATATGACGTCATCATTAACATATTTTATTCCCCATGGAGAGTTCTTTACAATGAGCCATGTCTCAATTTTTTCAATTAAGCACTTTCGGAGATGTTGAGGTGCAAAGTTTTCGGTTTTTCCAAGATGGCGGCCGCACCACGTGACCGATGACGTCATCATTAACATGTTTTATTCCCCATGGAGAGTTCTTTACAATGAGCCATGTCTCAATTTTTTCTGTTCAGCACTTTTGGAGATATAGTGGAGCAAAGTTTTGCCGTTTTTCCAAGATGGCAGCCGACCACGTGACATATGACGTCATCATTAACATATTTTATTCCCCATGGAGAGTTCTTTACAATGAGCCATGTCTCAATTTTTTCAATTCAGCACTTTCGGAGATGTTGAGGTGCAAAGTTTTCGGTTTTTCCAAGATGGCGGCCGAACCACGTGACCGATGACGTCATCATTAACATATTGTATTCCGCATGGAAAGTTCTTGACAATGAGCCATGTCTCAATTTTTTCTATTCAGCACTTTCGGAGATGTGGAGGTGCAAAGCTTTTCAGTTTTTCCAAGATGGTGGCTGAACCACGTGACTGATGACGTCATCATTAACATATTTTATTCGCCATGGAGAGTTCTTTACAATGATCCATGTCTCTATTTTTTCTGTTCAGCACTTTCGGAGATATGGAGGTGCAAAGTTTTTCGTTTTTTCCAAGATGGCGGCCGAACCACGTGACTGATGACGTCATCAGTAACATATTTTATTCCCCATGGAGAGTTCTTCACAATGAGCCATGTCTCAATATTTTCTGTTCAGCACTTTCGGAGAAATGGAGGTGTAAAGTTTTTCGGTTTTTCCAAGATGGCGGCCGAACCACGTGACTGATGACGTCATCATTAACATATTTTATTCGCCATGGAGAGTTCTTTACAATGATCCATGTCTCTATTTTTTCTGTTCAGCACTTTCGGAGATATGGAGGTGCAAAGTTTTTCGGTTTTTCCAAGATGGCGGCCGAACCACCTGACCGATGACGTCATCATTAACATATTTTATTCCCCATGGAGAGTTCTTTACAATGAGCCATGTCTCAATTTTTTCCATTCTGCACTTTTGGAAATATAGTGGTGCAAAGTTTTTTTTTTTTTTGTATACAAGATCGAGGCTCGTGAAAGAGCGAACATTAATCACACAGAAAGACAAACCGACACATAAAACATATAACATAGGGAGCGGTAGACAAGATGGGGAGAGAGGGGGAAGGACACAAACACAACA
Organism: Myxine glutinosa; assembly: GCF_964187855.1. Classification (NCBI taxonomy): domain Eukaryota; kingdom Metazoa; phylum Chordata; class Myxini; order Myxiniformes; family Myxinidae; genus Myxine; species Myxine glutinosa. Next base: position 128,379,918 of record NC_136262.1, on the reverse strand, counting down.
TTTGAGAGCAGGGACCGAGAGACATGGAGACATCGAGAGATCTGAGAGAGGGCGAGGGCGAGGGCTTTGGGGGTGGGGGGGGGCGTGGGAAGGGGGCGGTGGGAGAGGTATAAAACATATGGACACTGACAGGACTTCCAGGAAAGAAGTTGGAATTTCAAACAAGGTGGATCTGGGGTGAATTAGCGGGGGTAGAAAAGATCAAGGTTTTGGATGGGGGAAGATAAGAGATGGTGGTGAACAGCTGTTTTAAAGACCTGGAGGGAGGAGTGGGATTGAAGGGAGTGAGGGAGTTTGTTCCAGAGGCGGGAGAAAAGAGGAATGAAAGAGTGAAGGTGAGCAGAGAGCCGAGATTTCGGCAGTTTAACCATCAGAGGGTTGCTGGCAGATCTTGTGCGACCTGTAGGAATATTTGGGGGACAGAGCACAGAGAGAGCTGGGGGTGCAAGGCCGGAGAGGAGTCGGTAGAAGACAGAAAGACCACCTACCTGCCTGCGGTGAGTGAGTGAAAGGCCCTCAGAGATAGCTTCATCGCGGGAGATTCCAATAATTCTGAAAGCTTTGGTTTCAACAGCGTGAAGCCGAGCTAGGTGTGAGGCAGGAGCACCGGCCCATAGGGGAGAACAGTATTCCATTGAGCTGCGGATGAAAGCCTTGTATGTGGTGAGGAGCTCAGGTGTGCCGAGGAAGGACTTCGCACGACGGAGGATGCCCAGTCGGCGACTGGCTTTGGAGGCCAGCTTGGAAATGTGGTTTTCCCAAGAAAGATCATGGCAGATAGTGAGACCCAAAATCTTGAGCGACAGAACTTCTTGGAGAGGATTGTTGAGAAAGTAGATGGGAGGGTTGTCCAGTCGATCTTTTCGGAGAGACATAGTAAGAGTGAGAGATTTGTCAGGATTGAAAGACATGTTCCACTTGTTTGACCAGTCTGTGATTTTGTCCAGGTCTTCAGAGAGTGAGGAGGCAGCAGACTGCCGATCTGAGGGAAGAGGAATGGAGCGGCAGAGAGTGGAGTCATCAGCAAAGAGATAGAGAGGATTTTCGAGAGAGTCAGAGAGATCATTGATGAAGACCAGAAAAAGCACGGGGCCCAGAACACTGCCTTGGGGAACTCCAGCATGAACAGGAAGAGGAGATGAGAGAAACCCATTCAGGGCCACACGTTGACGACGACTAGAGAGGAAGTCCGCCAGCCATGCGCGGAGATTTCCATGGATACCAAAGGAGGAGAGTTTGGTGAGCAGAGCGGGGTGCCAGACCGTGTCGAAGGCACGTGATATGTCGAGGGAGACAGCTCTAATTTCCTGTTTGGCATTGAGGACCTCCATCCATTGTTGAGACAGCAGAAGCAGCATGTCCAGAGTAGAGTGACCTGGTCTGAAACCAAATTGATGATCAGAGATCAAGCCATTGGAGAAGGGGAAAGATTTCATATCCGAAGCAATGATGGATTCCATGACTTTGCTGATAATTGCGAGAAGGCTGATTGGTCTGTAGTTGCTAGGATCTGTTTTTGCACCTTTTTTGTGCAAAGCGGTGATGTTGGCTGATTTCCAAGCAGATGGCAGTTGACCTTGAGCAAAAGAGATGGTGAAGAGAACAGAGAGAGGGTGAGATAGAGCAGCAGAGCAGGATTTTAGGACCCGTGGGCTGATGCCGTCGGGTCCAGTTGCAGAATCAGAGTCGAGGGTTGACAGAAACTTTTCCACCTTGTCAGGAGGAAAGGACACGGAGTCCAGGAGCAGCAGGGTACGACTGGGTATGGTGGGTACAGAGAGGGATGGGTTTGGGACACAAGATTTAGAGGCAAACACAGAGTTGAGGCATTCAGCTTTTTCACGTGCGGAGTCAGCTGTGTAGCCGTTTGAGGTAAGGGAGTGGATGGAGGGGGAACAAACACCAGAAACGGATTTGACCAGACGCCACCAGGATTTGGAAGAGGGAGACAGATAAGAGAGTTCGGTCTTGAGAACGGAGAGATATTGTTTCCTGGCTCTCCTGAGGGTGGACACACACTTGTTTCGGGCTTTGTGAAAGGAAATGAGATTTCCTTCCGTTGGATTTGCTTTCCAGGAGACGAAGGCAAGTTGTTTCTGGGCAACAGCCTCACCACAAGATTCCGTGTACCATGGACGGGAGGAAGGGTATGACAACTGAAGACGAGATGGGATAAATCTGTGCATGAGAGAGAGCAATTTACTTTGGAAGAATTCCCAGGATGAGTTGATGTCAGAGGTGGTAGAGATGGGAGACCAGTCCAGATGATTGATGGCTGCTTGAAGACCATGCCAGTTGGCCTGAGTGAAATGCCAGACTCGTCGACGCTGAGCAGGCTCCCTGAGTATGGTCAGAGAGATGTCCACTTTAACAAGGACATGATCAGATGATCCGATCGGAGCAGAAGAAGAGCAGCAGACATTTTCAGGGAAGTTAGTCATAACCAAGTCCAGAAGAGAAGATGTTCCGTTGACTGAGATCCGGGTCGGGAAATTGACAGATTGTGTCAGTCCCAGTGAGTCGCAGAAGTCCTTTGCTGAGGAGCCATGGCAAGTGAGAGAGGTACCCACACCCAGCCAACTGGCATGATGACAGTTGAAATCACCACATATGAGGAAGAGAGAGTTGGGATGAGTAGATAGAAGTTGGTCCATATCATCAGACAGCGAGATGTAGATGGAGTCATCACTGTTTGGTGGACGGTACAACACACATATGAACAAGAGGTGGGAGCGAAGGGGAAGCCGTAGCCAGAGGTATTCCTGGGGGTGAGGTGGAGAGAGTGCAGTGCAGGGCGAGTGAGGAAGAGAGTTTTTGATAAAGATGGCAACCCCGCCTCCAGGACGAGGCTCAGCTCTATCATACCGGAGGAGGGAGTAGCCCGGGAGAGATACTATGGAATCAGAGACATCATAAAGGAGGAAAGTTTCTGTTAAGCAGATCACGTCTGGTTTGACAGAAGCAACCTGTATGGAGAGATCAGTTAAGTTTGAACGAAGGCCCCGGATGTTTGAGGTCCATACCGTTAATGAAGAGGAAGGGGGAGCATCAGATACAGAACAGGGGGGAGGAGGGGTAGGGTAAGATGTGGAAGAGGTGGAAGAGGTAGGGAGAGCTGTTGAAGGTGTGTCAGAGATTTCAGAATAGCTCGGAGAAAGGGAAGGATGGGGCGGACAAAAGGTTTGATGGTGATTGGGTGAGCCACAATGAGGTGTTATTTGAGGAGGGGGAAGAGCGAGGCAGAAGGTTGGGGGAGATGGAGGTGAGAGTTTGAAGGGGGAAGAAGCGGGGAGGACGCTTTGAGGAGGGGGAGTGAGAGGGGGGAAATTGAGAAGCAATGAGGGTGGGGAGATTTGAAGGGGAGGGGTGAGGGGGGAGTTTGGGAGGGAAGGGACAAGGGGAGGGATTTGAAAGGGATGGGATATGGGGGAGATTTGGAGGGGAGGGGTGAGGCAGGAGTCTAGGAGGGGAGGGGCGAGGGGGCGTCTTGGCGGGGAGGGGTGAGGGGGTAGTTTAGGAGGGAGGGGGCAAGGGGGGAGATTTGAAAGGGATGGGTGATGGGGAAGATTTGGAGGGGAGGGGTGATGGAGAAGATTTGGAGGGGAGGGGTTATGGGGAAGATTTGGAGGGGAGGGGTGAGATTGGATTTTTGAAAGTGTACGATTTATGGGAAACGAACATTTATTGCAAAATGAGTTTCTTGTGACCTTCGAGTTAAAAATACGTTTAAGGACGCTGGATGGAGGATGGAGTGCAGGAGAGTTTAGGGAATGTAGAAAAAAGGCACTATAGGAGATGGATATTTTTTTTGGGATGAATTGATTTGGTGAGCAAGTCGAAAGCAGCCTTTTAAAGAAGAAGAAGAAAAAGGTGTTATAAAATATGACGGAATACATAACTTGAGGGGAAAGTGTAAACATTGAAGGTTAATGAGTGAAAACTATCTGGGGAAATGGGGGAGAAACACGTGGTCGAAGAACGAACGAACGAATAAGAATGAATAAACGAATGAGAACAGAGAAGGAAATGTTGTTGTTGTTTTTTTTGTTTTTTTTGAGTTGAGATTTACACAAGGAAGTAGGCTATGGGTGAAAAGACTGGGAATACAGAGAACGAAAGTTATTGGATCACAAACGACGGACCGCTGAGAAAAACAAAGCCTCAAGGTTGTACAGTGCACACTGTACAAGGCCTCAAGACACGACACGAATTAACACGATTTTCAATACAGGTATGAAAGATTTGCACCGAAAAATCTTCGTTGGGACACAATATACGTACAACACCATAAATAAATACAGTTTTAACGAAAATACAAATGGGAACAATCACTTAACTTCGATTTCAAATCGTTCGCGACGCGGCAAAGGCCTTGCTCGCGACACGGCAAACAGACGATCAATTTATGAAAGATAAACACCGAGAAACAACCAAAGTTGCACACAATAACTTCACACACCGAAAGATAAATACAGTTTCGACAAAATACAATTGTGAACAGACTTAACTTCGAAAAACGTGGAGACCGTGTGGAGCTTCGAAAATCCCTGCCGCCGTCTCCAAGATCTCGCGAGATCTCCCTCGTGAGACATGACATGACATATGTTATGTCATGTATATGTTATGTTTTTGCCGTTTTTCCAAGATGGCGGCCGAACCACGTGACAGATGGCATCATCATTAACATATTTTATTCCCCATGGAGAGTTCTTTACAATGAGCCATGTCTCAATTTTTTCTATTCAGAGATATGCAGGTGCAAAATTTTTCGGTTTTTCCAAGATGGCGGCCGAACCACGTGACATATGATGTAATCATTAACAAATTTTATTCCCCATGGAGAGTTCTTTACAATGAGCCATGTCTCAATTTTTTCTGTTCAGCACTTTTGGAGATATCGTGGTGCAAAGTTTTGCCGTTTTTCCAAGATGGCGGCCGACCACGTGACATATGACATCATCATTAACATATTTTATTCCCCACGGAGAGTTCTTTACAATGAGCCATGTCTCAATTTTTTCTGTTCAGCACTTTTGGAGATTTAGTGGTGCAAAGTTTTGCCGTTTTTCCAAGATGGCGGCCGACCACGTGACTGATGACGTCATCATTAACATATTTTATTCCCCATGGAGAGTTCTTTACAATGAGCCATGTCTCAATTTTTTCTGTTCAGCACTTTTGGAGATATAGTGGTGCAAAGTTTTCCCGTTTTTCCAAGATGGCGGCCGAACCACGTGACCAATGGCATCATCATTAACATATTTTATTCCCCATGGAGAGTTCTTTACAATGAGCCATGTCTCAATTTTTTCTATTCAGCACTTTCGGAGATATAGAGGTGCAAAGTTTTTTGGTTTTTCCAAGATGGCGGCCGAACCACGTCACCGATGACGTCATCAATTGGGCACAGTCTATTCCAGGGCAAGACCAATATGTGTGCAAAGTTTGGCGATTCTACGTGCAACGGTGTAGACGCAGTGCTGCAAACAGACAGACAGACAAACAGATGAAAAATCGGTCAGAGACCGAGGACTTGCTGGAATGTACTTTTTTATCGGCCATTTAGAACAAATATGGCGGCCGAACTACGTGATACATGACGTCATCATTAACATATTTTATTCCCCATGGAGAGTTCTTTACAATGAGCCATCTCTCAATTTTTTCCATTCTGCACTTTTGGAGATATAGTGGTGCAAAGTTTTTCGGTTTTTCCAAGATGGCGACCGAACCATGTGACTGATGACGTCATCATTAACATATTTTATTCGCCATGGAGAGTTCTTTACAATGATCCATGTCTCTATTTTTTCTGTTCAGCACTTTCGGAGATATGGAGGTGCAAAGTTTTTCGGTTTTTCCAAGATGGCGGCCGAACCACCTGACCGATGACGTCATCATTAACATATTTTATTCCCCATGGAGAGTTCTTTACAATGAGCCATGTCTCAATTTTTTCCATTCTGCACTTTTGGAAATATAGTGGTGCAAAGTTTTTGCCGTTTTTCCAAGATGGCGGCCGAACCACGTGACAGATGGCATCATCATTAACATATTTTATTCCCCATGGAGAGTTCTTTACAATGAGCCATGTCTCAATTTTTTCTATTCAGAGATATGCAGGTGCAAAATTTTTCGGTTTTTCCAAGATGGCGGCCGAACCACGTGACATATGATGTCATCATTAACAAATTTTATTCCCCATGGAGAGTTCTTTACAATGAGCCATGTCTCAATTTTTTCTGTTCAGCACTTTTGGAGATATAGTGGTGCAAAGTTTAGCCGTTTTTCCAAGATGGCGGCCGACCACGTGACATATGACATCATCATTAACATATTTTATTCCCCACGGAGAGTTCTTTACAATGAGCCATGTCTCAATTTTTTCTGTTCAGCACTTTTGGAGATTTCGTGGTGCAAAGTTTTGCCGTTTTTCCAAGATGGCGGCCGACCACGTGACTGATGACGTCATCATTAACATATTTTATTCCCCATGGAGAGTTCTTTACAATGAGCCATGTCTCAATTTTTTCTGTTCAGCACTTTTGGAGATATAGTGGTGCAAAGTTTTCCCGTTTTTCCAAGATGGCGGCCGAACCACGTGACCAATGGCATCATCATTAACATATTTTATTCCCCATGGAGAGTTCTTTCCAATGAGCCATGTCTCAATTTTTTCTATTCAGCACTTTTGGAGATATAGTGGTGCAAAGTTTTTCGGTTTTTCCAAGATGGCGACCGAACCACGTGACTGATGACGTCATCATTAACATATTTTATTCCCCATGGAGAGTTCTTTACAATGAGCCATGTCTCAATTTTTTATATTCAGCACTTTCGGAGATATAGAGGTGCAAAGTTTTTTGGTTTTTCCAAGATGGCGGCCGAACCACGTCACCGATGACGTCATCAATTGGGCACAGTCTATTCCAGGGCAAGACCAATATGTGTGCAAAGTTTGGCGATTCTACGTGCAACGGTGTAGACGCAGTGCTGCAAACAGACAGACAGACAAACAGATGAAAAATCGGTCAGAGACCGAGGACTTGCTGGAATGTACTTTTTTATCGGCCATTTAGAACAAATATGGCGGCCGAACTACGTGATACATGACGTCATCATTAACATATTTTATTCCCCATGGAGAGTTCTTTACAATGAGCCATGTCTCAATTTTTTCTATTCAGCACTTTCGGAGATATAGAGGTGCAAAATTTTTCGGTTTTTCCAAGATGGCGGCCGAACCACGTGACTGATGACGTCATCATTAACATATTTTATTCCCCATCGAGAGTTCTTTACAATGAGCCATGTCTCAATTTTTTCTATTCAGCACTTTCGGAGATATAGAGGTGCAAAATTTTTCGGTTTTTCCAAGATGGCGGCCGAACCACGTGACTGATGACGTCATCATTAACATATTTTATTCCCCATCGAGAGTTCTTTGCAATGAGCCATGTCTCAATTTTTTCTATTCAGCACTTTCGGAGATATAGAGGTGCAAAATTTTTCGGTTTTTCCAAGATGGCGGCCGAACCACGTGACTGATGACGTCATCATTAACATATTTTATTCCCCATCGAGAGTTCTTTGCAATGAGCCATGTCTCAATTTTTTCTGTTCAGCACTTTCTGAGATATAGAGGTGCAAAGTTTTTCCAAGATGGCGGCCGAACCACGTGACCGATGACGTCATAAATTGGGCACATTCTATTCCCGGGCAAGAACAATATGTTTGCAAAGTTTGGCGATTCTACGTGCAACAGTGTAGACGTAGTGCTGCAAACAGACAGACAGACAAGCAAACGAACAGATCAACATACTTGCCGGAATCTTTTCCGGCAAGTAACAAACGAACAGATCAACATACTTGCCGGAATCTTTTCCGGCAAGTAACAAACGAACAGATCAACATACTTGCCGGAATCTTTTCCGGCAAGTAACAAACGAACAGATCAACATACTTGCCGGAATCTTTTCCGGCAAGTAATGAACAGATCAACATACTTGCCGGAATCTTTTCCGGCAAGTAACCAACCGATGAACATACTTGCCGGAATCTTTTCCGGCAAGTAACAAACGGATTCAAATGCCATGCCCTCTCCTCTGGCGAGGAATGAATGAGTGAAATGAATGATCGTTTTAATGCCATTATTTTTCCCCGCTATTTCAAATCCGAGGTTTTGGTGGTGTTCATGCCACAGGTCGTGATTCTTCACCATTGAGTGATTGGGTCAAAAACCATATATAGCATGATATTTCGAAAAGATGTGGATGACTTGTGACAAAACTAGGTGAATAAGTTGGTTACATGACGAGAAGAAGCCGATTCGATTTTGGTTTGGGTCTGAATCCAGATCCGGCCTATCAGTGGGATACAAAACGTAAACTGTTCAGCCAGGCAGAGGTATGCGCTTTACCTGGTGCAGATCTAGTTGAAATATAGTATCATGCTATATATTGGTTTTGGCCCAATCACTCAATGGTGAAGAATTACTTTAAAAATATCTGATCCGGATTCTAATCTTCACCAAAATTGAATCAATTTTTGCTTTGTCACACACCCAACCTGTCCAAGTTTTGTCAGAATTTGTTCAACGTTTTGAGATATCCTGTTCACAGACAGACAAACAGATAGGGCTGAAAACATAACCTCTATCCATCTTCTGTGGTGGAGGTACTGATCTAGGCACCACAGATCACACTTGTACAAACATTAAGTTTTGCAAGTAGTGGCGTTCCTCTGTTTATGATGTGCCGATGTAGGACTCGATGCAGCCCGCTTTTAAAAGCCAGGAGCGAAACACCGAGAGCCAGTGATGAAGTCAGTCCAAAGACAGAGTAAGCCAGAGTTAAGTAGCCCCTCAACAAGCCCTCATGACCCTTTTTGGCCTTTCCACAAGAGTCCTACTGATCTGCCTTCCGTCCTCTTCCCAGGACCTTCTTCACCCTCAAGCGCTTCTTTGCACTCCATGCAGGTGTAGTTCTTCTGTTACAAGGTCGCTTCTTCCCCTCTCCAAAACAGGATCATACAAGCTTGGGTCAATCCCAAAATTCGTCAGTGACCACCACAATAATGTTGTGCCTCACAAGTTCCTCCGTGAACAGCTTCTCCTCCTCCCCTTCCTCTTGGGCAGAATCCTCCCCTTGGATGTACCACCCATGGGGCAGCCCCAATAAAAATATCAATTGCCACTTTCAGCTCCACAGTACACTGTGCCATCATGGCTGGCACACACTGGCCAGAGAAATAATAATGTACAAATATGACATGAATTTCTCACATGGCCCCACCCACAAACAAGGGGTGTTTATGTCTACCATATTACTGACTATCCTATCTACAAATTACATACGCTGCCTCAGCGTCACATTTTACGAGGCGACTTGCACCGACAGGTCCCTGTCACATGGCAATATAACCTACTCGAAACACACAGACAATGTTACGCTGATCTCAGTCCAGCTATGAACCAACTTTTTCATATGACAGTATATTGAGATTTATGTTGTGAAAGTTGGATGTGGATATTATGTGCACACTCAATGGAGAGATTTTTGAAGAATAGTGGACTTTCTGTTAGAGAAGTGAAATTTTTGACCGAAACCTCAGCGACAACATCGGCTTGGATATGGACCAAACCAGAGGATGATTCTTAATTGTACAATTCAGATGGTACAATATTCATGTTGCTTATTGTACAATTGGCCCCCATTTTTATATAAGATTTTTATAGGGTGTAAAGTGTCAACATAAATGTTCAAATTAAAAAAGCACCAGTCATTATGAATTGCTACATGTTAAGTGTAGCATGCCACTTTTCTTTTTCTTTTCTTCAGTTGTACATTAATATTGGCATTTATGCTGGCCTTCATCCCATCTTTGCACAGGTATAATGGGGCGGAGAGATGGAAATGCCACCAAGATCCCGATCAACCATTACCGCAAGCAGATTGGTATGGGGGATACAATAAATACTACACATTCCTGCAATATTCTGAGGTCGTGTCTCACAGTGATCTTTGTTGCTATGGATTCCTGACCAGTAAAAGTACTGTGTCACCAAATCACTACTTCAACCATCCATTTGGCAATGGTTTGAGAAAAGGACGCAGGTTTACGTAATTAGACTGAATATGAGAAGGAAAAGCAACATAAATACAAACCAAACACACCATTAGTCAAGCGTGGAATGGAATGTGACCAAAAATATCTGGATGCATGTTTAAACGAAACTAACCACATTTAGGTAGATCAGGAGCTCGGCCGGGGTCGTTTTGCACATAATGACCGTTTGTCTAGCATGATTTTCTAATTAAAGGGTGGCATTAGGCAATAGAAAAGTGAAATCTTAAGGTTCCTGAGTGGGTGGGTTAATGTGTCAGGCCCATATGTGTGTTAATTACAGTGGTCCTGGATTCGGAAAAGTTCAACGTCACAATGTATGCTCTCCTGAGTACTGACCACATAGTACATCTTTCAAATGTTACAATATTTGGTGTTTAGTTACTGTCGTGGTACCAGCATCCACTTGTTAAACCAAATTGGATTTATCGCTCATAATCTTGAAACTGTATGGATTTAATTTTCTGAAAATGGGGAAAACGACTTTCACCAAGGTCACTTCCTTCATGTTTGAGTGAGTGACACACACAAAACGCGAGTCTAAACTTAGTATTATTTATTCAGAAAACTGGGCCATGTCGTCACGAACGAAATGAGTGGTATATGAGGTCCATATCTGCAAAAATGAGTGAGTTACAGGCCCATAGGTAAACACTTACCCTAAAATGGAAATGCGCATGGAAATCAGTCAAATTGGGCCAAATTACTTTTATCACAATAATATCCTGTTGATATGAAGGTTTCATATGCAGTTAATAATTTGTATCAATGCAATGCAGTCTCTGAATATGAGTAATGGCAGTCAGGTATGGTATTTGCTACAAACAGGTATGGTACTTCCGTCTTCTACCGACTCCTCTCCGGCCTTGCTCCCCCAGCTCTCTCTGGGCTCTGTCCCCCAAATATTCCTAAAGGTCGCACAAGATCTGCCTGCAACCCTCTTATGGTTAAACTGCCAAAATCAAGACTCTCTGCTCACCTTCACTCGTTCATTCCTCTTTTCTCCCGCCTCTGGAACAAACTCCCTCACTCTCTTCAATCCCACTCCTCCCTCCAGGTCTTTAAAACAGCTGTTCACCACCATCTCTTATCTTCCCCCATCCAAAACATTGATCTTTTCTACCCCCGCTAAATTCACCCCAAAACCACTTTTTTGAAATACCAACTTCTTTCCTGGAAGTCCTTGGTGTCCTTGTGTTTTATACTTCTCCCAACCCCCCCCCCCCCCTCCCCTTCCCACGCCTCCTCCCCTCAAGCCCTCTCCCTCCCACACATCTCCCGATGTCCCTGCTCTCAAATGTTGTGTTTGTGTGCTTTCCCTTCTCTCCCCATCTTGTCTACCGCTCCCCTTTTTACATACTTTGTTTGTCTGTTTGATTTGCTTGTGTGATAAATGTTACCTCTTTCACGAGCCTCGATTCTGTATACAAAAAAAAAAAAAAAAAAAAAAGCCTTAAAAACCACTGAAAATACATCCTGGCGAGGGTTTGCACTCTCTGATTGCTCTTTCTTGTTTAGTGATGCAATGCCCTGCTGAAGAAGTGCCAATCAGACAATTTGTCCGGTCAGGAATCAAACCTAGTATATGCAGCACAAAGGTAAGTGTGCTGCCACTGCAGCTTCCTGTTGGACGACTATGTAACAAACCCTACGCAAGGAGTACCACCACATTAGGCATTCCAACTTCTTTTCATTTCAAAATCTTCCAAATGACCTGTTGTTTGAGCACAACATCGACATGCCTAACCCCTCCACAATCCTTACATGCAACACATTTGAGGGGTAAGTCCAGTCACGTGAAAAAGTAAGTACACCCCATGTAAAGTTTTGACTTTTTCAACATATTTCAATATACAGCTATTTGATCTTCATTTCAACAATATTCACAGATAAAGGTGATATAATATAACAAATATCATAAAACATTTACATTTTGTAGTCCATTGTACAATTTAAATAAACATAAATGCAAATTTCGCATGTGGAAAAAGTAAGTACACCGCCTACATTTATCGCTACTTCAAATACCTAAAATTAGAATCAGGTGCACCAGCTCAGGTGCAAATGAGTAGAACATCGTTGGAGAGGATCTTGGAGTAACCTGTCTTATTTAAACCTCAGACATTTAGTTTGGTTTGCTCTTTGTTGTTGAAGTGTGCGGCGTCACCATGCCTCGATCAAAAGAGCTCTCTGAGGCCTTCAGACAGAAGGTTATAGATGCCTACGAGTGTGGGAAGGGATTAAAAAAGATCGCCAAACAATTTGAAATCAATCATTCGACTGTCCGGAAGATCATCTACAAGTGGAGAAGATGTCAAACAACTGCCAACTTGTTCAGGCCAGGCCGCCCCGGCAAGATCAGCCCGAGAGCAGACCGCAAGATGCTGAAAGAAGTCTCTAAGAACCCCAGAATGTCATCATGGGACCTACAGGTAGCTCTTGCCACTGTTGATGTCAAAGTGCACGAGTCTACCATTAGAAAGAGGCTGCACAAATTTGATCTACATGGGAGGTGTGCCAGGAGGAAACCTTTGCTGTCCAGAAAGAACATCAGGGCAAGACTGAAGTTTGCCAATGAACACCAAGGCAAAGACCAGCACTTCTGGAACAATGTGCCCTGGACAGATGAGACAAAGGTAGAGCTATTTGGCTACAGCACCAGAAGACATGTTTGGCGAAAACCAAAGACAGCATTTGACCACAAGAACCTGATACCAACTGTAAAGCATGGTGGTGGAAATATTATGGTTTGGGGCAGCTTTGCTGCATCAGGGCCTGGGCAGCTCACCATCATAGAATCCACTATGAATTCTTCATTGTGCCAGAGGGTGCTTGAGGATAATGTGAGGCCATCTGTCGGAAAGTTTTTTTTTTTCTCTCTTTTTTTGTATACTGAATCGAGGCTCGTGAAAGAGCTAACATTTATTTCACAAACAAATCAACCAGACAAACAAAATATATAAAAAGAGGGAGCGGAAAACAAGCTGGGGAGAAAAGGGGAAGCACACAAACATAACATTTGAGAGTAGGGAGATGTGTGGGAGGGAGAGGGCTTGGGGGGAGGAGGCGTGGGAAGGGGGGGGGGGTGGGAGAAGTATAAAACACAAGGACACCAAGGACTTCCAGGACAGAAGTTGGTATTTCAAAAAAGTGGATTTGGGGTGAAATTAGCGGGGATAGAAATGATCAAGGTTTTGGATGGGGGAAGATAAGAGATGGTGGTGAACAGCTGTTTTAAAGACCTGGAGGTGGAGTGGGATTGAAGAGAGTGAGGGAGTTTGTTCCAGAGGTGGGAAAAAAGAGGAATGAAGGAGTGAAGGTGAGCAGAGAGTCTTGATTTTGGCAGTTTAACCATAAGAGGGTTGCAGGCAGATCTTGTGCGACCTGTAGGAAAACCGAAGGTGGACCTTGCAACATGACAATGACCCTAAACATACCAGTAAATCCACCAAGGAATGGCTGAAAAGAAAGAAATGGAGGATTCTGGAATGGCCAAGTCAAAGCCCGGATCTATATCCCATTGAGATGTTGTGGGGGGATTTGAAACAAGCTGTGCATGCAAGAAACCCCTCAAACATCGCACAGCTGAAAGAATTCTGCATGGAGGAGTGGGCAAAAAACTTCTCCCAGTCGATGTCAGAGACTGGTAGACATAAGAAACGCCTACTTGAGGTTGTTTCTGCCAAAGTGGGCAATACCACCTGTTAGAGCCAAGGGTGTACTTACTTTTTCCACATGCGAAATTTGCATTTATGTTTATTTAAATTATACAATGGACTACAAAATGTAAATGTTTCATGATATTTGTTATCTCATATCACCTTCATCTATCAATATTGTTGAAATGAAGATCAAATAGCTGTATGTTGAAATATGTTGAAAAAGTCAAAACTTTACATGGGGTGTACTTACTTTTTCACGTGACTGTATTTAGTCAACTAGTAACAGTACCCGCCCTATGGGTTGGGAAGCCCAAATGAAAAGGCAAAATATCAGAAAGTGAAGGCTTTTTTTTATTTTAAACGATTCATATAAACATCCGTTGAAACATATCACACGCAAATCATCAAAATCTAAACAGTACATGGCGCCCATTTTGAAAAAAAGATTGAATTCTGCAAAACGGAAGCGGCCGCTACACGTCTTTCTCGGTCACACGTTTATGTGTGAAGAGTGCGCGCCGAATCTGTAACACGGAAACAGCCACTACACTTGTTTCTCAGTCGCTTTGCACACGCTGCCATGTTACTTCGGAGCTGCACGTTTATATAGGAAGAGTTCGTCAGGAGTCGATCTACTTTCTCCTGGTACGTAGAATAAACAGTATTTGTAGAATTTCAACAAAAGCCACATCACTGTTCATATCGGTAAATATTATTCCATCGTGTTTGGAAAAACTGGAGAATTGGAAAATTGGAAAAGTTGTAAAAATTGGAAAAACAATATAGCCTATTTTACTCCCAGGGTCCCAGGAATACCCACCCAAAATATAGTTGCGATCAGTTGAGCCGTTTTTGCGGTACATTCGAACGGACGGACGGACATTCGGTGAATTATAGTAAGATAATGCAATTGACACACGACAACATAAACGTGAAATTAGTATATTCACATTGAACATGTACGTACAGTAAATAATTATATAAACCATATCACTATGACTTAAACATCGTAACGCTCATCCACATCACTGTTCACTGTATCCGACCATTCATCATCGATCTCCTCATCCGAGTCATAACTTGAACTGAGGTCATGACTGTCATCCTCAACTAGGTTGTTCAGGTTCAAGTTATTTGGCATTTGTGGCCCATCAAATCATTTAATATGTAGATTGCCATTATCATCCATATTCCAGCCATGTTTCCTTGGATCGCATGTGATCGGAGTTGGGAGAATGGGCATGCAGAAATGTTGGGGGGACAGAGCAAAGACAGAGCAGAGGGTGCAAGGCCAGCAAGGAGGTGGTAAAAGACAGACCATCAACCTGCCTGCGGTGAGAGGATGAAAGGCCCTCAGAATCAGCTTCATCACGGTAGATACCAATGATCCTAAAAGCTTTGGTTTCTACACCATGAAGCCGAGCTAGGTGTGAGGCAGGAGCACCAGCCCTGAGGGGAGAGGCGTACTCCATTGAGCTGTGGATGAAAGCTTGGTATGTGGTGAGGAGCTCAGAGGTGCCGAGAAAGGACTTCACACGACAGAGGATGCCCAGGCGACTGGCTTTGGAAGCAGCTTGGAAGTGTGGTTCTACCAGGAAACATCATGGCTGATAGTGAGACCCAAAACTTGAGTGACAAAACTTCGTGGAGAGGATTGCTCAGTAAGTAGATCGGAGGGTTGTCCAGACGGTCTTTCAGAGAGACATAGTGAGAGTGTGAGATTTGTCAGGATTGAGAGACATGTTCCACTTGTTTGACCAGTCTGTGATTTTATCCAGGTCTGCAGAGAGTGAGGAGGCTGTAGACTGCCGATCTGAGGGTTGAGATATGGAGCGGCAGAGAGTGGAGTCATCAGCAAAGAGATAGAGAGGATTTTCCAGAGAAACAGAGAGATCAGTGATGAGGATTAGAAAAAGCACAGGACCCAGAACACTACCTTGAGGAACTGCCGCCTGAACAGGAAGAGGAGACGAGAGGATTCCATTTGGAGCCACACGTTGATTACGACAGGAGCGGAAATCTGTGAGCCATGAGAGGAGATGGACCTGGATACCATAAGAGGAGAGTTTGTTGAACAGAGCAGGATGCCAGTCCGTATCGAAGGAACGAGATTTATCAAGGGAAATGGCTCTGATTTCCTGTCTGGCATTGCACACCTCCATTCATTTTTGAGACAGCAGAAGCAGCATGACCAGAGTAGACCATAGTAGAATAGAGTAAAGTATAGTGATCTGTTCTGAATCCAAATTGATGATCCGAGATCAAGCCATTGGAGAAGAGGAAGGATTTAATATTGGAAGTACTGATGGATTCCATGATCTTGCTGATGATTTGGAGCAGGCTGATTGGTCTCGAGTTGCAAGGATCTGTTTTTGCACTTTTTTGTGTAAAGTGGTAATGTTTGCTGATTTCCAAACTGATGGCAGATGACCTTGAGCAAAAGAGAGGGTGGAGAGTACAGAGAGAGGGTGTGAAAGAGCGGCAGAGCAGGATTTTCGGACCCGTGGGCTGATGCCGTCTGGTCCAGTTGCAGAATCAGAGTCGAGATTTGACAGAAACTTCTCCACCTTGTCAGGAGAGAAAGACACAGAGTCCAGGAGCAGTTGGGTTCGACTGGGTAAGGTGGGTACAGGGAGAGATGGGTTTGGGACACAAGATTTTGAGGCAAACCCAGAGTTGAGGCATTCGGCTTTATCACGCGCGGAATCAGCTGTACAGCCATTTTCGGTAAGGGCGGGGATGGAGGCGGAACAAACACCAGAAACAGATTTGACCAGATGCCACCAGGATTTGGAGGAGGGAGACAAGTTTGAGAGTTCACTCTTGAGAGTAGAGAGATATTGTTTCCTGGCACTCCTGAGGGTAGACACACATTTGCTCCGAGCTTTGTGAAAGGAACTGAGATTGCCTTCAGTTGGATTTGCCTTCCATGAGGCAAAGGTAAGTTGTTTCAGGGCAACTGTAGACAACTGCTTCAATGAATCGCTTTAACTAAATTTAAAAATATGTCCACTAGCCCTAGAAATGCAATTCCAGTAGATTGCGGTGCCAGTTAGCTGATTGTAAGCTGATCGGTGATATGTGCTTGGGATCAGAAAAAAAGGCTTGAAGTTCATGTTTTTGGTGATAAGTGATGAAATGGATATCTGTACTAACATCTGCAGGTGTGGTTGCGGCATCCTTTTTGCATAGTTGCTGGAATTGAGCTGTTGCTTTGGACATTAGTCACTGATCTCTTACAGGAGAGGGGTCGTCAAATCAAATTTATTGGAGAGTTCACAGACCACGTTACCCCACACAGTGTTCACATTGGTACTTGAATTGAAATAAAATAATTATTTTGAAGATCGTTAAAAAACATTCTGAAGTTTAGCGCTATTGAAGCAGTTTTATGCACCACCCATGTACACCACTGTAAGTAACATGTCCAAGTACTGCTGAACTGGAGGTTATTGGAAGTATTAAGAAGGCGATTTGTGTTCTACGGCGTGCAAGTATGTAATTCAATTACAAAAAAAAAGATTGCAAAAGTCGTATAACTAAATAAATTATGGAGTATAACTCCGTTTAACCATCCTTGGTGCAGTGTCTATTACACCACTCAGTTGGAGCAATTTTTCACTCTTTGTTTTTGTGTTTTCTATCAAATAATCTATGTATATATAATTGAGCAAAGTTGATGCTGCTGCCATGATTGTTCCTCAGGGAGGCATGACTCTAAAAAGGCGCAACCCATGCTGCGATCAACCAAGGAGAAGGCCAACTTCCGACGATCAGGGCCTTCCAAGATGGTGCGAGCAGGGTAAATTGGTCGTTAGGACCACCATAGTGAAGTTCAAAGTACGTTTGTTTGTACTCGGGTCGATTACGTTCCCTCTCCTTCACACCATCCAATGTGTGTTAGCTATTGTTAGAGATTAGCGTCGGATTCATTGGCATTTGATTGGACTGTGCATCCCAAAATGTTATCTAAAGAGTTTAGAGTGTCATAAATGGTTACCCTCTTAGCCAGAAAGCCAGGTAAGGCATCCCCACATCAGTTCTCAGGTGCACCATCGCTTCCTCTCGAGGGGGAGGGGAGGCTTTAAAAAACACCCCACCTCCATGCTGCCAAGACCACCCGCCATCAATATTTGCAGCCTGCTGAAAGCATCGTTGCTGCTATCATCAAGGAACCGTTTTGCTGGCTCTTGCTTTTATTTGCTGGCCCATGAACCCCATTGCTCTAATTCCGCCATAAACTGTCTATTGCACCCTCATCAACTCTTGCTGCCCCACCTCCTGATGACCCAAACTCTGTTATTGTGTTTGCAAATGTGGATGGTATTATACTACCCGTTGCCAATCCTCCGAGCTACCATTCATTTTGTTATTTAAAAAGCTGTTAGAAATGTGAAGTGCTGTGCATAAGGATGGATGTGTGAGTGAAGGTCGGATCCTGACAGAGAATAGGCACACCAACTGCAATCACAACACTGTATTGTTCTGGGATTAGTGTAGGATTGTTGTGTATATTAGTAAATACAGTCGAATCTCCACTATCCGCATATCAATCGCAAATGTCAAGTATCTGCATAAAATTGGACTGTGCAAATCCCTCCGAAGATCACCTGATCATGGAGAGAATCGAAGCAAATCTAAGCAAAAACTCGACCAATCAGTGTTTGTGATGGTTGGTGCATCATAACAAAAAAAATCTGAACTTTCATCTGTTATAGGTTATTTCATTTCCTCTCTTTCCCCTTCTATGTTATTAATAACCCCACGTGCCAGTAATGGTGCACCTGAACGAAGGGCCTCTGGCATGTGATGTAACGCCACTCGGAATCCTGCACCTGAGGGATCATGTGGTAGAGCGCATGGCCAATGGGAGAGGGGCATGGTGAGCTGGTGAGGAGCAGAAGACAGGCAGGCTTGTTCCGCAGAGGGCAGGTGATGTGACATCACAAACCAAAGGTTAAAAGAGACCGACACGCTCGTTCTGCATTCTTCTGAAAAGTCTAACGAGACAGTTGCAGAAGTCTGGTGAGAGAGTCATTGAGTTCCAGTTAGAGCGAGGTCAGTACGAGCAGTTGGAGTGAGGTCGGTGTGAGCAGTTGGAGTGAGGTCAGTGCGAGCAGTTGGAGTGAGGTTAGTGTGGGCAGTTGGAGTGAGGTCTGTGCGAGCAGTTGGAGTGAAGTCAGTGCGAGCAGTTGGAGTGAGGTTAGTGCGGGCAGTTGGAGTGAGGTCAGTGCGAGCAGTTGGAGTGAGGTCAGTGCGAGCAGTTGGAGTGAGGTCAGTGTGAGCAGTTGGAGTGAGGTAAATGCGAGCAGTTGGAGTGAGGTTAGTGTGGGCAGTTGGAGTGAGGTCAGTGTGAGCAGTTGGAGTGAGGTCAGTGCAAGCAGTTGAAGTGAGGTCAGTGCGAGCAGTTGGAGTGAGGTCAGTGTGAGCAGTTGGAGTGAGGTCAGTTTGAGCAGTTGGAGTGAGGTAAATGCGAGCAGTTGGAGTGAGGTTAGTGTGGGCAGTTGGAGTGAGGTCAGTGTGAGCAGTTGGAGTGAGGTCAGTGTGAGCAGTCGGAGTGAGGTCAGTGCGAGCAGTTGGAGTGAGGGTAGTGTGGGCAGTTGGAGTGAGGTCAGTGTGAGCAGTTGGAGTGAGGTCAGTGCAAGCAGTTGGAGTGAGGTCAGTGCGAGCAGTTGGAGTGAGGTCAGTGTGAGCAGTTGGAGTGAGGTCAATGCGAGCAGTTGGAGTGAGGTCGGTTCGAGTATTTGGATTGAGGTCGGCTCGAGCAGTTGGCGTGAGGTCAGTGCGAGCAGTTGGAGTGAGGTCGGTTCGAGTATTTGGAGTGAGGCCGGTTTGAGCAGTTGGAGTGACGTCAGTAGGAGCAGTTGGAGTGAGGTCAGTACGAGCAGTTGGAGTGAGGTCGGTGCGAGCAGTTGGAGTGAGGTCAGTGCGAGCAGTTAGAGTGAGGTCAGTGCGAGCAGTTGGAGTGAGGTCGGTGCGAGCAGTTTGAATTAGGTCGGTGCGAGCAGTTTGAGTGAGGTCGGTGTGAGCAGTTGGAGTGAGGTCAGTACGAGCAGTTGGAGTGAGGTCGGTGCGAGCAGTTGGAGTGAGGTCGGTGCGAGCAGTTGGAGTGAGGTCGGTGCGAGCAGTTGGAGTGAGGTCGGTGCGAGCAGTTGGACTGAGGTCGGTGCGAGCAGTTGGACTGAGGTCGGTGCGAGCAGTTGGAGTGAGGTCGGTGCGAGCAGTTGGAGTGAGGTCGGTGTGAGCAGTTGGAGTGAGGTCGGTGCGAGCAGTTGGAGTGAGGTCGGTGCGAGCAGTTAGAGTGAGGTCGGTGCGAGCAGTTGGAGTGAGGTCGGTGCGAGCAGTTGGAGTGAGGTCGGTGCGAGCAGTTGGAGTGAGGTCGGTGCGAGCAGTTGGAGTGAGGTCGGTGCGAGCAGTTGGAGTGAGGTCGGTGCGAGCAGTTGGAGTCGGTCTGTGAGTGAGCTCATTTGTCAGAGTGAGCTCGGGGCAAGAGTAAATGCAGCACAGCTGGAGTTTGTAGCAGACAGAACAAGCTTGCTCTCTGCCCCTTACCAGTTGGGCCGGTGCTCCTGCCTCACACCTAGCTCGGCTTCACGCTGTTGAAACCAAAGCTTTCAGAATTATTGGAATCTCCCGCGATGAAGCTATCTCTGAGGGCCTTTCACTCACTCACCGCAGGCAGGTAGGTGGTCTTTCTGTCTTCTACCGACTCCTCTCCGGCCTTGCACCCCCAGCTCTCTCTGTGCTCTGTCCCCCAAATATTCCTACAGGTCGCACAAGATCTGCCAGCAACCCTCTGATGGTTAAACTGCCGAAATCTCGGCTCTCTGCTCACCTTCACTCTTTCATTCCTCTTTTCTCCCGCCTCTGGAACAAACTCCCTCACTCCCTTCAATCCCACTTCTCCCTCCAGGTCTTTAAAACAGCTGTTCACCACCATCTTTTATCTTCCCCCATCCAAAACCTTGATCTTTTCTACCCCCGCTAATTCTCCCCAGATCCACCTTGTTTGAAATTCCAACTTCTTTCCTGGAAGTCCTGGCAGTGTCCATATGTTTTATACCTCTCCCACACCCCCCTTCCCATGCCCCCCCCCCCCCCAAAGCCCTCGCCCTCTCTCAGATCTCTCGATGTCTCCATGTCTCTCGGTCCCTGCTCTCAAATGTTGTGTTTGTGTCCTTCCCCCTCTCTCCCCATCTTGTCTACCGCTTGTTACATATTTATGTGAATGTATGTGAATTACTATTCAGGGCTTTGCTTATCAATGTGTAGTCGATTAAAGGTTGTTGTGATTAAAGGGTCAGGAGCCCTTCTGAGAAAAAGGAGACCGGAAACGGAAGAAGAAAAGACACGAGGTCCTGGAGACGCGACGATTCTTTTTCTTCCTCGCCAAGCTCGGACGCGAGCGGTATCGATTGAGCAACGTAAGAGAATCGGCGTTTCAAAGCCCGTCTGGCGAGAGGAGTTACCGGGACGTGTAACTACCCTTTGACACGTCAAGTCGCTGTGGGTTCGTGCACGGAACCAAGCAGCTGGCACAGTTCGCCTCGCCGTCTACAAGGCCGCGTACGGGTCGCACCTTGGGCCGCGCGCGCTGGGCAAGCCGCGTGTTGCTGTGCCTGCTTTACATTACCCGCTTTGCTTGGCCAGGAGGTGCGCGCTGCAGCCGTTGTTCCTGGTACGGGACGTGCCCGGTGAAAGCACGTCAGGAAGCACGTCAGGAAAGCACGTCAGGACTTCCAGGAAAGAAGTTGGAATTTCAAACAAGGTGGATCTGGGGAGAATTAGCGGGGGTAGAAAAGATCAAGGTTTTGGATGGGGGAAGATAAGAGATGGTGGTTCAACCGCCCACGTGCGGAGATCGAACTACAGGAGTACGGAGACATTGTGAGAGACATTGACCACGGAGGGAGTCGGGAGTGGGGCTCACGTGAGGAATGTATAAGATGGCCATCTTAGAGTTAATGTAGATGAGTTTACATCTTTGTACTATTGAGTGCTGATTGTTGATGGTTGATTGCTCGGGGAATATATCATTGATTATTCCGGATCCTTGGTGTGGGGTGTTTCCTTGGTTGGAATTCATATTGATTGCGTTACGAAAGCGCATACATAATAAATCTTTCTGGCGGAGTTCCTCTCACGGTCCGGGGGTCACCGAGACCAGGTAGTCACCGGGAGGACCACGTAACAGAATTGGGGGCTCGTCCAAATTACGATTTGCGGATTCGCAATTGGGTCTACGTCCGGGCTCTAAAATTGTATAAAATAATATTTTTATTAATTAAAATTTATTAATTAAGTATTAATTGGTAAATTTTTGGGGAAATTGGGGTAAAGTCTTGGGTGAAGGTTAACAGGTGTTAACGATAGGCACCATGGCGTTTGTGGCACAGAACTTTGTGGTAACCCCGAGTGAGGCACAGTTCCGAGCGTTACTAAAGTCGGACCTCTTGAAATTGGCCAAACATTTTAACTTGGAGGTCCGAACTAATTTGAGGAAGGCAGAGTTGCAGACCACGGTGATAGTCTATGGTGGGATTAGGAACATGGGACGAGTTAGCCTGGCAGTGGCTACCCGAAGAACCAGAAGACGTTGAGCTCCGGAAACTGGAGTTGCAATTACGGAGCCAGGAACGGATCAAAGAAGAAGAAAGGAAAGCAGAAGAGAGGAGAGAAGAGAAACAAGCAGAGGAAAGGAGAGTGGAACGAGAACTCCAGGAAAGGTTAAAAGAAGAAGAAAGGAAAGCAGAAAAGGAAAGAGCAGAAGAAGAAAGGAAAGCAGAAGAGAGGAGAGAAGAGAAACAAGCAGAGGAAAGGAGAGTGGAATGAGAACTCCAGGAAAGGTTAAAAGAAGAGGAAAGGAAAGCAGAAGAGAGGAGAGAAGAGAAACAAGCAGAGGAAAGGAGAGTGGAACGAGAACTCCAGGAAAGGTTAGCAGAAGAAGAAAGGAAAGCAGAAAAGGAAAGAGCAGAAGAAGAAAGGAAAGCAGAAAAGGAAAGAGCAGAAGAAGAAAGGAAAGCAGAAGAGAGGAGAGAAGAGAAACAAGCAGAGGGAAGGAGAGTGGAACGAGAACTCCAGGAAAGGTTAGAAGGAAGAAAAGCAGAGGAGAGGAGAGCTGCAAGGGACCTCGAAGCAGAGGAGAGAAAAGCGGAAAGGGAATTAAAGGAACGTGACATGGAGCTTCAGCAAGAAATTAAATTGAAGGAGCTGGAGTTAATGAGAGAACGGGGAGAGGGACCACCCTTGCTGATGGGGTCGACACCTAGCCAGAACACCTGGGATGTGGGCAGACATGTGAGGCTGGTTCCACCCTTCAGTGAAAAGGAAGTCGCTAAATTTTTTCCACACTTTGAGAAAGTGGCTCGACAGTTAAACTGGCCGGAGGAGGCCTGGACCACACTAGTACAAAGTGTGCTGGTGGGAAAAGCTCAAGAGATTTATTCGGCGCTACCAATGGACCAATGTGCAGATTATGAGGTATTGAAGAAGCACATCCTCAAAGCCTATGAGTTGGTTCCGGAAGCTTACCGGCAAAAATTCAGGAATGCCAGGAAGAGGGAGAGTGAGACCCATGTGGAGTTTGCCAGAGTGAAAGAAAACATGTTTGATCGGTGGTGTGAGTCAAAAGGAGTCGGGAAAGACTTCGAAACATTGCGTGACTTGATCCTGGTGGAGGAATTTCAACAGTGTGTCCACGAGGACATCAAAGTGTACCTGCAGGAAAAGAAAGTACCAAAGTTGTGGGACGCAGCCACCATGGCAGATGATTATGCCTTAACACACCGGATAGGGGTCCACAAACCTAACTCCTCGCCTAGACTTCAGCAGGGGAGTTATGGAACACCCGGTGCGGAGAACGACAATACATGGCGGCGGCCTCGAGAGGATTATGGGGACAACGCGGATACCCCACCTGTTCGAAATCAGAGGGCAGCGGGCCCAAGACAAACTTATTTTTCGGGGGGCCTGAGGCAGACCACGAGTTTTTCCTCCGGGCCTACTTGCACTTTTTGCAAGAAACCTGGACACTTGATGTCCAGTTGTTACCTCATGAAAAGGGAAGACCCAGAGCGGAGTCCGACTAGTACAACTCCGAATGCGATGGCAAACGTAAGAAATCGCCCACAGAAGAGTTACCAACCATTTATTTATGAGGGGTTGGTCTCACTCAAGGGAGACTTGACTAACCCAAGACCGGTAAGGGTTTTGAGGGACACAGGAGCCCATCAATCCTTAATGCTTGAAGGCATTTTGCCATTGTCAAAGAGTACCGCAACGGGTGATAGTGTTCGGTTACAAGGGATCGGTGGCTGTGTTAGTGCCCCACTTCATGTCATCCATTTGGAATCCGATTTGATGTCAGGACCGGTCACCGTCGGTTTACAAGCCACGCTTCCTGTAGAGGGAGTATCTGTGATTATCGGAAATGATTTGGCCGGGGGGAAAATTTATGGTAACCCGAGGGTTGGTAAAGAGCACAGCAGGGAAAATAACACCCCACCAGCTCGGGATGGCGACAAAAGTTCCAAGTTATTTGTAGGGGGACTGAACTTCAACACAGAGGAAGAAGTTCTGACCTCTGTCTTCAACAGATTTGGGCCGCTGGTGGAAGTGCGGGTGGTAAAAGACAGGGAAACACAATGGTCAAGAGGGTTCGGCTTTGTCACGTTTGCAAGCACAAGAGACGCCAGAGAGGCAGAGAAGAATTGGAATGGTAAGGATTTGGAGGGTCGGACCATAACAGTAGGGAAGGCATTTCGTAGGCGTCGAGAGGTCTACAGAAGAGGACCACTTGGCAGGAGTTTTGGGGTTGGCAGCAGCCGATATTACTATGGAGGCTCCCAGAGTTACGGCACCTCCCGAAAGAATGAATGTCAGAGCACTGGCCGAGAAGGAGACCGCCAGTCAGGTAACGGCTGGGACAAGGGGTCCCACCGTAACTGTTAGGAGTCTGGAGAAGTTGAAGCACTATATATGGGGGAGCCGCCGAGCCGAGGCTCCTACACGGACTAACCGTGATCGCCACGTTCTTAAAGGCGTCCAGGTAGTGAACTTTCCTGCACGGACTAACCGTGAACTCCACGTTCTTAAAGGCGTCCATGTAATGAACTTTCCTCCCCGGACTAACCGTGAACTCCACATTCCTTAAGGCGTCCATGTAGGAATACTCCGCTGGGCCTCCCGAAAAAGTGCTATAGAGAGGTTTAAATTTGGGGGCTTTGGGTCACCACCTCTTAACCGTCATTCAAGAGAAACTAGAAGTGGTTGACGCTTGGTCCAGAGGGAATTAATCTAGGGGATTGTGTGAAATTTTGTTGCTTTATTTTTAAGTGATGACTGTGCCCGGGGGGAACTGATGAGTTGGGGGGGGGGGGGGGGGAGTTATCTGGTTTGTTTATCCAAGTTGGCCGGCAAAGAAAGTTTTCGCTGGGTTCAAACTTTCTTTCTTGAAGGGGGGGAGTGTTACATATTTATGTGAATGTATGTGAATTACTATTCAGGGCTTTGCTTATCAATGTGTAGTCGATTAAAGGTTGTTGTGATTAAAGGGTCAGAGCCCTTCTGAGAAAAAGGAGACCGGAAACGGAAGAAGAAAAGACACGAGGTCCTGGAGACGCGACGATTCTTTTTCTTCCTCGCCAAGCTCGGACGCGAGCGGTATCGATTGAGCAACGTAAGAGAATCGGCATTTCAAAGCCCGTCTGGCGAGAGGAGTTACCGGGATGTGTAACTACCCTTTGACACATCAAGTCGCTGTGGGTTCGTGCACGGAACCAAGCAGCTGGCACAGTTCGCCTCGCCGTCTACAAGACCGCGTACGGGTCGCACCTTGGGCCGCGCGCGCTGGGCAAGCCGCGTGTTGCTGTGCCTGCTTTACATTACCCGCTTTGCTTGGCCAGGAGGTGCGCGCTGCAGCCGTTGTTCCCGGTACGGGACGTGCCCGGTGAAAGCACGTCAGGAAGGGTCCATTGAACCGCCCACGTGCGGAGATCGAACTACAGGAGTACGGAGACATTGTGAGAGACATTGACCACGGAGGGAGTCGGGAGTGGGGCTCACGTGAGGAATGTATAAGATGGCCATCTTAAAGTTAATGTAGATGAGTTTACATCTTTGTACTATTTAGTGCTGATTGTTGATGGTTGATTGCTCGGGGAATATATCATTGATTATTCCGGATCCTTGGTGTGGGGTGTTTCCTTGGTTGGAATTCATATTGATTGCATTACGAAAGCGCATACATAATAAATCTTTCTGGCGGAGTTCCTCTCACGGTCCGGGGGTCACCGAGACCAGGTAGTCACCGGGAGGACCACGTAACACGCTCCCGATGTTATATGTTTTATGTGTCGGTTTGTCTTTCTGTGTGATTAATGTTCGTTCTTTCACGAGCCTCGATCTTGTATACAAAAAAAAAATTTAAAAAAATACAGTCACGTGAAAAAGTAAGTACACCCCACGTAAAGTTTTGACTTTTTCAACATATTTCAACATACAGCTATTTGATCTTCATTTCAACAATATTGATAGATAAAGGTGATATAATATAACAAATATCATGAAACGTTTACATTTTGTAGTCCATTGTATAATTTAAATAAACATAAATGCAAATGTCGCATGTGGAAAAAGTAAGTGCACCCTTGGCTCTAATAGGTGGTATTGCCCCCTTTGGGAGAAACAACCTCAAGTAGGCGTTTCTCATAACTGTCTAACAGACTCTGACATCGACTGGGAGAAATTTTTGTCCACTCCTCCATGCAGAATTCTTTCAGCTGTGCGATGTTTGAGGGGTTTCTTGCATGCACAGCTCGTTTCAAATCCCCCCACAACATCTCGATGGGATTTAGATCCGGGCTTTGACTTTGCCATTCCAGAACCCTCCATTTCTTTCTTTTCAGCCATTCCTTGGTGGATTTACTGGTATGTTTAGGGTCATTGTCATGTTGCAAGGTCCACCTCCGGTTGAGCTTCAACTTTCCGACAGATGGCCTCACATTATCCTCAAGCACCCTCTGGTACAATGAAGAATTCATAGTGGATTCTATGATGGTGAGCTGCCCAGGCCCTGATGCAGAAAAGCTGCCCCAAACCATAATATTTCCACCACCATGCTTTACAGTTGGTATCAGGTTCTTGTGGTCAAATGCTGTCTTTGGTTTTTGCCAAACATGTCTTCTGGTACTGTGGCCAAATAGCTCTACCTTTGACTCTTCTGTCCAGAGCACATTGTTCCAGAAGTGCTGGTCTTTGCCTTGGTGTTCATTGGCAAACTTTAGTCTTGCCCTGATGTTCTTTCTGGACAGCAAAGGTTTCCTCCTGGCACACCTCCCATGTAGATCAAATTTGTGCAGCCTCTTTCTAATGGTAGACTCGTGCACTTTCACATCAACAGTGGCAAGAGCTACCTGTAGGTCCCGTGATGACATTCTGGGATTCTTAGAGACTTCATTCAGCATCTTGCGGTCTGCTTTCGGGGTGAACTTGCTGGGGCGGCCTGGCCTGAACAAGTTGGCAATTGTTTGGAATTTTCTCTACTTGTAGATGATCTTCTGGACAGTGAAATGATTGATTTCAAATTGTTTGGAGATCTTTTTTAATCCCTTCCCAGACTCGTAGGCATCTATAACCTTCTTTCTGAAGGCCTCAGAGAGCTCTTTTGATCTAGGCATGGTGATGCCGCACACTTCAACAACAAAGAGCAAACCAAACTATATGTCTGAGGTTTAAAGAAGACAGGTTCCTCCAAGATCCTCTCTGAAGATATTCTAATCATTTGCACCTGAGCTGGTGCACCTGATTCTAATTTTAGGTGTTTGAAGTAGTGATAAATGTATGGGTGTACTTACCATTTCCACATGCGACATTTGCATTTATGTTTATTTAAATTATACAATGGACTACAAAATATAAATGTTTCATGATATTTGTTATATTATATCACCTTTATCTATCAATATTGTTGAAATGAAGATCAAATAGCTGTATGTTGAAATATGTTGAAAAAGTCAAAACTTTACGTAGGGTGTACTTACTTTTTCACGTGACTGTATATGTTATATAAAGTGTGTATTTATTTGTTATGCAGACATTTAATTGAAAGCAAATTATTCGTTCGGTTTTGTCACTCTAATTGCGAATGTAATAGTCAAAGCCGATAAAGAAACTCACGACTCGTGCAGGCAGGTTGCCAATGGAAACCTGCACACGCGTTTGACTGCAGCTGAGAAAGATTTATGACCTTTCCACGATTGAAACTGAACTACATATACATGAAGCTTAATCAAGCAGTTGAGGCTCAAGAAAGTCACTCAGTTCACAAATTAAGTACGCAAATAATTAATTTTTCACTTCCACACACCTCTACCTATCCACTTTGCTGGGAAAGCTTCCTTCAAGAACTATCGCACATTTCAAGCGTCGTGGCAGGGAGCACCGTCTTGCTGGTACAAGATGATGTGTGAAAGATTCAATCTCCGTAGTTGAGTAACAAAGGTATTCTGCAACATCCCAAAGTAACTTTCACCATTGACTGTTGCTCCTTCAAAAATGATTGTGAAACTTTTCCTTTCGGAGCGGTGTGCACCACCAACCAGCCATTATTAAGTTGTTTTCCACAGTAACAAAAGTGATTTTCTTTGGTGCGACTGACACGTCTCCATCTTTCCCTTCATGCAGGACTACCTAACAATTGGATTAGTGTTCATCTTGATTTTGGCGGGATTTTATTTGTTCTTCTACTACATCTTCTCCACCTCCGTCGTGTTGAAAGACCTTTGGGAAGATGATCTTTGAAGCATATACTCGCCAGCTTGTGTTGGAAGAAGCGTTTTACTTATCGTTTGGACCCTGAGGCATAACTTTACCATTGTGTCAGAAATTTTAAATACAATATACGGATTGTAAAATAGTGTCATTCACTCATGACTGGTTAGATACATTTACCTGTCAAAAATAACTAAATAAATCAGGAATCCACCTCAGAATAGGTCGCACCTCACTCAGGTCATAGATTGTCCTTCTGGATATGTTGTGACTTTGTCCATTGCTGAGTGCACAAATTGATATTGGAGGATCATTCAAGGTGTATATTTGCGTTCTGCCATTGCTTTTGCTAAGTCAGTCGCCTTTTTCTGCTCACACATGTCGGGAGGCAAATGTTTGGTACTTCTCTTCAATGTACCCCTTATTTTGCGGAAATATGCCACTCTTTCCCTCCAGCGCAAATGTACCACTGCAGTACAGCAGCATCTTTGGAGGAAAAATTTATTATAAAAAAATGTATCGTTTTTTTAATTATTAAACATTCCACCCAAAACATTCCTATTTTGTGTGTTGGAATCAGCATGAATGTGTTGTGTTGTGTTGGAATGTGTTGTGTTGTGTTGGAATCCCCAGGAATCAGCCATTAATTATGATTAGTACTTGTGATATTTGCATCTCTGCCACCTCTGACCTCACTCATTTGCAACATTATGTAGTCTCTCGAGATTGATATTGCATTGTTTAATTTAAAGGACCAAGGAGATGTTACACGAATGCTGTTCAACCTGACATCTTCAAAAAGGAAAGCTCATGTTCTACTTATTGGACCACTAGATGACCATTTTGTTATTGATGCAAGCAAGATATTCACAAACGGTCAGGAATAAGAATTGTGAGCATTAAATCTTTCCTTGATTCCTTGAAGTTTTACAGATTCTGTGTTGATTGCACAATAATGCACTTGTAAAAAAATGTTTTTTCAGCTTCAAAATCAGTACCCACCAAGTTTATGTTTATTCCCCTCCGTATGTAGTGTGTATTGGAAGTTTATATGGTCTAAACATGAAAGAGAAATGGTATGGCAGTCCTCTATATGGAGGGGATGGCATGTAAAAAAAAATGGCCGCCCCATCAAATGCGTACAAAATGATGCCATGAAAAGTCTGCTCTGGAGTAAAGTCATACGCATTTAAAAGTCATACTTTTTATTCTCAAGCCTTTTCATGACTACAAGACTGATAATGATGCCAGAAAACATCGCTAAAGTACCAAGTCGGGCGATCGGAAAACAGCCAAATTGGGCTTTTATTTTTCTTTCTTCAGCCAGTCTAGCAAAATGATGGCTGAAGCGATTCCAATGACTTCAACGTGAGGAAGCGACATTGTCTCTGGGGTATTGCACTGGTACCATAACGTTTTTCAAAGAAAGCAAACTTGTTTGGCAATCGGCATTTACTCATGAGCAGACTAGGAAACTCTGCCGCAATTGTCTGCCGTGGGTTGCAAGGTAACTGCAGTGTGCGTAATTTACGAAGGAAATAACTATTGGGCCGCAACTTACGGATTGCAATCACAACATATTTTGTAGTTTGTAACAATTGTCTGAAGATGTCGATGTGGGAGGGAGTTGTAGATTTGTAGTGTGGGTTGGTGTCATTGTGTATTATATTTTGTTGTGGGATTGAGATGCACAAATGTCAAAAGATGTGATTGCGATCTGTAAAATGATTTTGGTGTCATTCCTACCTTGTTTGCTTGTTTTTTGGGGGAATTCTATCCCGACATTTTTTGCAACGTTTTTTTTTGGAACTTGTGCATGTACTTGTATATAAAAGTATGTTGCAATCCATTTACATTCATGTTAGACTGAAGTGTGCATGCAATGCCATCATCTGTGTCACTGTTTAATTTGGCCACGAGAGATGGTGTGCAATTCTCACCTGGTTTTGCAAAGGCAACATGTGAGCATTGTTTACAATTTCCTTTTGTGAGGTTTGAAGTATAATGGGTTTGTTTCTTCTTCAGCATTAGATATTTCATTGTTTTCTCAGAGAAATTAAATATGACATTGTGTTCTGGTGGTACATGGTCTTTATTTTATTTTTGTACTTGCTGCACTTGGACGTACCTCGTACTTGTGGTCCACCCCGATTGTGTCGCTAGTTGATTTTACAGGACTGGCAGCAGGTTCAAAGGATCCATTGCGGAGGATATAATATACAAAAATTTTGTCAAAATTTGATTGGAGGCACAAGGGTCTTTGCATCTGCACATTGGTCCATCAGTAGCCAGGTGTACTATGATAAATGACGTTTGGAGTGAAAATGAGTTGGGAAATCTTTTAAAGTTGTTTTGTATGCAGCCTCTGGCTGCTGGTTGCATCATTTGTCTGCAAGTGTGGCTGTTCTGCTGATGCAGTGCCCCCTGTTACCAGTAATCTGGATACTCATTTTTGCCTACCTCGGAAGGATGACAGGGCTGAGTCAACCCACCTGGTGTTATTTAAACGACACGACAGGGGCTCAAACTTAAAACCCCAATATTAAAGACTCAGGCCCTCTTAAATGTCTGAGAAATAGCCATCCTGAGATTCCCTTATACAGTATGTTGATGAAGAAC
This sequence comes from Myxine glutinosa, assembly GCF_964187855.1. Classification (NCBI taxonomy): domain Eukaryota; kingdom Metazoa; phylum Chordata; class Myxini; order Myxiniformes; family Myxinidae; genus Myxine; species Myxine glutinosa. Next base: position 128,348,743 of record NC_136262.1, on the reverse strand, counting down.
CCAACATCTTAATGCAGAAAAGTGAATGCACAGGTTTTCTTGATGTTCCAAAGATGCATTGGGGTGGGAATGGGGGATATCCATGAGGAAATATCTGCAACATGGGAGCCATGCAAAAAAAACTTTGAAAACAAGTGGTGTATACCAAGTTACAAATGTTTATAAATAAAAAGCTTCAATTGTCTTTGTATTCCATTTTCTTGTGATTAAATCAGTGGTTCTACATGTTCTGACAGTCCCCTCTGCAAAGGAGCAAAGCAGACAATGAAATTCGCTTCCAAGAAAGACCAGCTTGTGTTTGCCAAAGTCTGACAAAGAAGGAGCTTCCGGGATCCCCGCCCCCAGGGTTCCGTGCTCCGCCCCTGCCTCGCCCTGGCAACCAAAGCACCCCCAGGGACCACATATTGTGCTTTGGATAGTTTTTTTTTCAGTGCTACTGATGCAATTCCCCCCCGCCCCCATTACAAATCATGTGATGCTCACTTTGTCAACTTCTGAAGTATGATTGGCTGAGTCAACCCACCTCGTGTTATATATATTGTAATTGTTGCAAGAAGAGATTAAAACTTGACGCCTACAAAAGTCGTGGATTCATCTACGATACAAACGTTCAAGACATGGCTTGTTACAAGATTTGTGTTCATATACAAAGGTTCCAAGTGACGTATTTAGTGTATTTGTGGAAATCCCGTCCATCGATTTGATGATTTGATTACGTGAGGATTAAGGTGTATATCGGTATTTCTGTAAGCTCGGCTGGTTTCCCCATTACACGTTTCCTTTTCACAACCGCGTCGTATTAATATTTTATAACTTCCACAAAGTCTAATATAACATCGAGTCTTTACAATGAAGCCTTGTCAAAATGGTTATACTAAATAATGTGATGAAGTGAAGCTGAGGTGTCACGTGGTTAATGATATCGTTGCGCGGCAACAGAACAACAGACCGTCTCATCCTTCCTTTGCGATGATGTGAACGGCAGTTGATGAGGGACTGAACGAAACGGACAGCACAGGTGGACACATGAAAGAACACAGGTATTGCCTATTGGGACAGAAACGGACAGACTTCACGCTCGTCTCTGTGATGAAGAGAATGAAAAATTACGTTTTTATTTCTGCTCTTTTTCTTACTTTATTTTATTGTTCGTTTATGATCCTGCGTTAATTCGAATTCCTTTGGCCATTCCAGGAGAAACCGATCATGATTCAATGCGGCATTTAATTCCCGGTTAATATCGAACAATGAGCATGTTTGGAATGAAGGGAAACTATTCATTCATTGAAGCGATCTTGAATCACGTGACGGGGAATAATTAATCATTTAAATTTGACGATGAAAAAAAATCCGACAAACCAAGCGTTTTATACATACACTAGTGGGGTCACCCGTGGGAATCCCACGGGCATGGACGTGTGTGACATTTCGACATATTGAGTTAGATGCTGCACCTGTTTCACAATAACACACACACACACACACACACCTCGTTTTTTCATTTCTGTATCTCACAATTCGGTCTCTCTCTTATTCACACACCCACACAAACACACACACACACACACACACACACACACACACACGTACACATACACACACACACACACACACGTACACATACACACACACACACACACACACACACATGCACGCACACGTACACACACATGTACACCGACACATGCATATACACATACACACATATACACATACACATATGGATACACACACATGCACACACATACACATATACACACACAGACACATACACATATACACATACACACACACATGTACACCCACACACATGCACACACATATATATACACATACAGACACACATATATACACATACAGACACACATATATACACATACACACATATATACACACACATACACATGTGTACACACACATGTACACCGACACACATGCACACACATACACATATGCACATACACATATACACACACATATATATACACATACACACATGTACACCCACCCACACACACACACACACACACACACACACACATATACACATACAGACACACACACACACACAGACATATATATACACATACACATATATGCACGCACGCACACACACACACACACACACACACACATATGCACGCGCGCACGCACACACACACACACACACACACACACACACACACACACACACACACACGTCCCACATGTATATATCCCACATCCCACATGTATATACATGTTTAAAGTGTACGGGCCCTTCCCCCCTTCCCCCCCCTTCCCCCCTCCCCCGCCCGGCAACGCTGAGTACTTCTGCTAGTAACTAATGAAATAAAAACGAAGAAATATCTCTGGGTAATTTCCTGAAACTCGGTGAAATTCGCTGAAATTCGCTGAAATTCGCTCGGTGTATCGGTGAAATATTTTATTTGGGCGGTGTATAATTGCTTCGAACGAAATACCAGCATTTTCCCGTCTGTGTTTCATGTCCATGCACACGTGAAATGGAATTTGTTTTTGCACACGTGAAATGAACATGTGAACCTTTACTTCCGGATAATAATGTTGAATGAAATAAAAACGAAGAAATATAGTGGGGTCACCCGTGGGACATTTCGACATATTGAGTTAGATGCTGCACATTCAAAATGGTTACTGGCAAGGCATCAGATCCAGAAATGGTGTAATGAACACAATTTATTTATTTCACATAATATGTGACCCCTCACTCCTCTCCACCTGACACTCTCCTCTCTCCACCTGACACTCTCCTCTCTCCACCTGACACTCTCCTCTCTCCACCTAGCACTCCTCTCCTCTCCAATCCCTCACATTCCTCTCCTCTCCAATCCCTCACCTCTCCAATCCCTCACACTCCTCTCCTCTCCAATCCCTCCTCACTCGCCTCTCCAATCGCTCCTCACTCGCCTCTCCAATCGCTCCTCACTCGCCTCTCCAATCGCTCCTCACTCGCCTCTCCAATCGCTCCTCACTCGCCTCTCCAATCGCTCCTCACTCGCCTCTCCAATCGCTCCTCACTCGCCTCTCCAATCGCTCCTCACTCGCCTCTCCAATCGCTCGTCACTCGCCTCTCCAATCGCTCCTCACTCGCCCCTCCAATCGCTCCTCACTCGCCTCTCCAATCGCTCCTCACTCGCCTCTCCAATCGCTCCTCACTCGCCTCTCCAATCGGCTTTCCCCGTCTCGTTTCTCTCGTTTTTCTCCCGTCTCGTTCTTTTTCTTGCTCCAAATCGGCCCGTCTCGCCCGTCGGAATCGGAAATCGGGCCGTCTTGCTTTCTTGCTTGCGCGTAAATAAATTGTGTTCATTACACCATTTCTGGATCTGATGACTTGCCAGTAACCATTTTGTAAAAATGAATGTGCAGCATCTAACTCAATATGTCGAAATGTCACACACATCCATGCCCGTGGGATTCCCACGGGTGACCCCGCAAGTTTGCATTGACGTTCGTCGATGGACTCGTTCGCCCGTCTCATTCGTTTTCTTGCTGCATCCTGTTCAAGTCTGCGTTCTTCATCGATCGTCTCATTCATTTTGGAAATAGAAGTTTCCACGCAGCGCATGAATTGTCACGATCCTCAAGAGGAATTTGTCTCGTAATCATCAAATGATAAATGGCAAGTAAATTATATTGTGGAAAATTAAAGATTTCAAATAAACCTATTTAAAGTGTATGCGCACATAACTAATAAAAAAAACGAAGAAATTCCCCGTCCTGAAATTTCCTGAAACATATTTTACTTCCGGCTAATCATGTTGAATGAAATAAAAACGAAGAAATATATGTCGGCATCATTGTTGACGTTTTTGTGACGACTGTCATCAAACGAAAAAGTAATATATCTTAACGGAAAAGCAAAAGCGAATTTTTAATATATATCGATACATTGCCGTCGGTGTCATGTTGGGCGGTGTATGATACACCATGACGCGATTTTAGAAAATATATCTCTGCATTTTCCCGCGTGTGTGGAATGTTTGTGGAAAATTAAAGATTTCAAATAAACCTATTTAAAGTGTATGCGCACATAACTAATAAAAAAAACGAAGAAATATCTCAGTAATTTCCTGAAACATATTTTACTTCCGGCTAATAATGTTGAATGAAATAAAAACGAAGAAATATATGTCGGCATCATTGTTGACGTTTTTGTGACGACTGTCATCAAACGAAAAAGTAATATATCTTAACGGAAAAGCAAAACGCAAAAGCGAATTTTTAATATATATCGACACATTGCCGTCGGTGTCATGTTGGGCGGTGTATGATACACCATGACGCGATTTTTAAAAATATATCTCTGCATTTTCCCGCGTGTGTGGAATGTTCTCAATTATTGCTGACACCGAGTCTAAAACCATCGATAAAAATGAAATCATATGGTGAGTTAGATTGGAGATAAAGGCGTGAGAGAGACTCAATGGCCTTGAAGTTACAGGCGTTTGAGAATTCATTTCGTTCTATAAACGGCAACTTTCATTGTATTTTCTTCCCGTTTTTTTTCAACCGAGTCTAAAACTATGTTAGCGACTGTGAAAAATGAAATGATATATCGAATTTGATTTGAAATCAAACTGGGAGAGAGCAAGACACCACGGGCCTACAAAACAGGCCTCAAAGCTATGCGAGTTAATAAAATGGTGGATATTTGTTTATAATTATATGAAGCCACTCCCAGAATGGGTGGAGCTATGGGTGGAGCTGCTCTGCAAACCGAGTAAGCCACACCCCGGACAGACACCCAACAGAATCATCTACGGCTATTATAATATCGATTAGCTGATTGGTTTGTTACTTGATTTGGGCTGACAGGGTGGCCTGGAGGTACACACACTCGCCTCAAAGGTGTCTAGTCTGGGTTTGAATCGTGACCAAGCTATAAACTGCCACCCTGGTGTTTCACAGGGAGGGTGATTCATAAATGTGTGTGCCAGCACTCAGATGGACGTTAAACCAGGCGTCCAATCTGCTAGCATTCATTTGTTGATGTTAAACATCCCACAGTGTCCATCACGAAGAGTGTGAGTACTTGCTTTTATCTAACTATTTGCCTGAGTCATTGTGACTAAATGTGTGGGTTACTTGATTTTATCTATTTGCCTTAGTCATTGTGACTAAATATGTGTGTTACTTGATTTTATCTATTTGCCTTCGTCATTGTGACTAAATATGTGTGTTACTTGATTTTATCTATTTGCCTCAGTCATTGTGGCAAATGATTAGCCTGGTGTTGGGCTAGCGGCTAGGGTGCCAGCTTAGGATCCAAGGATCCTGGATTCGAATCCCGGCCGATCGCTGAATTAACGCCAGGGGGTTGACTCAGCCTGTCATTCCTTCCGAGGTCGGCTAATTGAGTACCAGTTCACTGGTAATTCCCTGCTTGTCGTAAAAAGGCGACAAAAAGGGTTGGCGGCAGGAAGGGCATCCGGCCGTAAAACATTGCTTCAAAAAGGGGACCAAAAAACAACAACAACCACGGTCCCCGAAAAAGTCCAACCCCCGCTTGCGGGGAAAAATGGCCTCTAAAGGTTTTTTTTTTGTTTTTTTTTTGTGACTAAATATGTGGGTTACTTGATTTTATCTATTTGCCTTAGTCATTATGACTAAACTTGTGTGTTACTTGATTTTATCTATTTTCCTTAGTCATTGTGACTAAATGTGTGGGTTACTTGATTTTATCTATTTTCCTTAGTCATTGTGACTAAATGTGTGGATTACTTGATTTTATCTATTGCCTTAGTCATTGGGACTAAACTAGTGGGTTACTTGATTTTATCTATTTGCCTTAGTCATTATGACTGAATGTGTGGGTTAACTGGCATGAAGCTCATACCTTGGACATCCCTTCCTTCATTGAGTGGACAAAGGCATGACAATGATGGCGCCAACGATGGATATTAAAATACCTCACCATATTTCCAAATTCATGATTACGATCTGTTGAACCGCACACCTGAAAAATCAGCATGATTAAAATAAATCCGTCCTAGCACACTGTGCGTTACTCTGTTGCATCAAGTTTATCCATTTGAGATGAAAATATTCATTTCCAGATCTTTCTATCTCAGCTGTTGTGATTCCCTTGCGAGCATTAACCTTTCTCTGCCTGGTTTGCATTGTGTCTCCTCTTTCAAGTATTTCATTTTTCAGCAAACCATTGCCACAGACTGTCGCAAGAGGGCGCTCATTGACAGCAAACAACGAGAAACTGCTTTTCATGAAAGGGACAATTTTAGTACTCGGTGTTGACAGGATAGCTCAGATAGCGGACTCGCCTTTCAGTTGTCTTGTCAGAGTTTGATTCCCAATCTGACTATAAATTGTCAGTCTGCTGCTTTTTGGTAGGAAGTTGCATCAATGAGTGTGTAGTGCTTAGGAGGGACGTTAAGTAAGGTGTGCCATCTGCTTGCATGCGCTGTCGGTCGTGAAATATCCCACGACACCTTTTGAAAAGAGTAGGCCAGTGCATGCCGGTACGCTGGTTAGCTTATGAGTTCCTGCCATGAGTGAGGGCTCCTCTGCAATTATAACTGAGACAGGAACAACCTATCTGGAGAACTAAATTCAAAAGCCATTTGGCCCACTAAGCCTGTGCATATACAATTTTTTCTTGTTTTTACAGATGCAGAACCTGCTGTTGGATATATCAGTCATGTGGGCATAGAGATATTCCCTCCCCTCTTGCACTTAAACTTGTGCAATATATTCAGACAGGATGTTAAAATTTTGCTCGGTTAATAGCCCAAAGGTTGGAAGCAACAGGACATTGATGAAGGGATGCTAACCGCCGTGGGAAGCAAGGAGAAGCTGACATTTTGGGCGTTAACCCTTCGTCGGAGCAAAAGAGCACGAGCCTTCACAAGCAAGACTAGGTCTTCATTCCACTAGCCCAAAGGCCTAATCTTGCAAATCATAGCACAGTGCAGTTGGCTGAAACCCGCCACTTACTTCACAATGCAAACAGCAGTTCGAGTCAGATGTGATTTCCTCAGGGTTCAAGCGTAACTTTGAGCACATTACTACTGAACGGTATGACCGACTGAATTATATTTTCATGGTTTCATTTACTTCAGAAAAACTTTCCTGCAATCGACAACGTTATTAGTTTTAATCCTGAACCATTCACCGGCCATCGAATATTCGGAATGTTCTTTCACTTTCCGTTAAAATCCCCATCAACACACCCTTCCCATATAAGCAATGTGCAATGTCCTCGCCATCACACCATGCCTATTTCCCCAGAGATATGCCAACGTGGCACCCTCACGGTCTTGCTAGCTAATTGGACAGATGGATGGCAATGTCCTTGCTGTGTTTGACTTGAGTGAGCTGTCCTACATATACTGCCTCATGAGGAATAGCGATGGCAGATTATCAAGTCCGCGCGTGCATCGCCTGAAACCTGTAAGGCTCACACTGGCACCGGCCTTAGTAAGTGCACGGTGCCCTATTTAAAACAGTTATCCTTTTTTGTCATATCTCGATGCACTACCAGGGCTGAAATACTGGGTGCTTGAGAAGATCTCGGGTAGAAGGTCGCTCCTGTGGCTCAATTTCAAGGGTGCGTAGAGCGACGTCACGAAGGCCAGGGGATAGGTGAGAAGGGATAGATGGAGGCTGGGATGCACTTGCAATCTGTGAGGGGAATAAAGGAGAGAGAGAAGCATTAGGGGGGAAATGACAGCACAACTCTTTGTGAGTCATAACAATATAAATGCAAAGTTAAATTGGATATAGCCCAGGCCCAGCAAAGATGAATAATAAGGTTCCATTGTCTTTCCATTGTCACATTGTTCCATTGTCATTTCCATTGTCACAACCCTTTGTCAGTCATAACAATGAATAATAAGGTTCCATTGTCTTGCCTCAAGTTGTGTGCAAGCGTTATTGCCTAATCAGTACATTCACGTTATTTTGTGGTGCAAAAGTTCATAATTTTGTAGTTTGGCCCCAAAGTATCTCTTTAATGCATACTTTTGATCAAAATATGCCCTGAAATGAACAATTATGTCCGTTTATGCTCCACGTTCACATCCAAACTTACCAAGGAAGCCTCATGGGATGGATTATCTATAATTTACCGACTTGTACATTCCAGCTTCTCGTGCACCCAGTGTCAAATTCTCAGCAAGGGTCACTCAGGGAAATGCCGTCATCACATTTCTGAATTTCCACACTCGTTGCCCAAGGGTGTGCTTTAATGGACACGAACCCGTGAAATGAGGGATGGCACTCATCTTACCTTAAAACGTGTGTTGGTGATACAGGTCATTAAAAACAATGCCATATTTTGTCTTGCATAGTCAGATTGGATGCTGACACCATAATCCTATTATAAATAGGTAGGGCGACCATAGGTCCGGTGGTTTTTACCAGGCATGTCTTCCTTTTCCGTCATTAAATCTCTGTCCTGCCGGATTTTCAAAATATCTAAAAATATCTGGAATTTTACCATTTTCTTGGTTTTGCATTTTCAAAGGGATATATTTTAAGACTTAGGATACTTTTTAACTTCATTTAAATGGTTAAACCATTTTTGTACATTTTCTTAGGGTAATAAAATGCGGTTTTATTATGTTTGGACCAGGAAAACTTGGTACAAGTCTGCACTATTCCGTCATGGCATAATGGACATGTTCGAACACACCTCATGAGACCGCCGATACAATTGCTCAATACGAAAAGGAAACTTGAAAAATCTCTTTTTCGGATTGTCCCTCTCCAGAATCTCCTCCTTTTTTGGAGTGTCCTCTTTTTTTAGAAGTGTCCTTTTTTTTCGGAGTGGCTCTGTCCCTGTGTGTTCTTCTTGTGCAATGTTGAGAGTGTTCTCTTCTTTTTTCTTCTTTTTTGTCTTCTTTAGTGTCTTCTTTTTTGGAGTGTCCTCTTCTTTCTGAGTGTCCCTCTCTGGAGTGTCCTCTTTCTTTGGAGTGTCCTCTTTCTTTGGAGTGTCCTCTTTTTTCTGAGTGTACTCATTTTTTGGAGTTGTTAGTTGAATTAGTTGAATTATTTATTGTTCATTAGCAACCCCCAAACAAAGTAATATTACATATCCATTGTACCAAACGGCAAGTGATGACATCAACCGCGACTTTACATTCAATAAAGCGAGAAATCAAATTGTGTAGTTTGGGTTGTACGAGTACATTCTTGTCCTGGTATTGGAATAATCAGTGCCCGACTACAAAATGTTAACCTGGTGCTTTGCAGGCAGCACATTGCATCGCAAAGTTTGCCATCAGTGCCAAAGACGTCAAGCTGGCATTCCCTTCTGCCAGCATTCACTAATGGATGTTAAACATCTCAACATTATCATTCACCGGGACCCTGGCCAAATATTAAATGCCTGCCTAATATATGGGGGTAGAGGTGGCGGGGAACTGCGTCATAGGTATAGCAGCCCTAATACAATGCCAGCTCACAACCAGCTATTGCCTATCAATTAATTAATTAATTAATTAATTGAAAAGACATCAAGCCTACTATCCTATCAGCTAGCTTTCTGGTGGTTGCTATTAATTCCATGCAGGTTTGTGAAAACAGCAGGCCATTGTGCATTTGTCATCAGTAAAATATTTAATTATTGCTCTGTAATGGCAGATTATTGTCCTTTAAATAGCAAAGAAACCAGTGTTGTATTATATCCTACCTAGAAACTTTCTAGCAGCTGTTAATGAGTGGGAAAAAACATGCAATGGATATGTTTGAACAATTATATTTTATGCAGTGCAAGGAAGCTTAGACAGGATGAAGTCGTTTCGCCCATCATGCCTAAGCTATATCCACAGCAATCCCACCCTCTCCAGAAAGCGCTAATTATACAGCAAAATATAATAATAATAATAATAATTCATTTATTTTGTATAGCGCTTTTCCAGAAGCCCAAAGGCGCTTTGACAGAGTGGCAAACATAATGCATAACAATACATGAAAACAACAATTGCAAAAAGACAAGAATCAATAGGGAAATATTTAAAGCAAAAGGAGGGAGAAGGAGAAGAGATAGTCAGGGGTTAAATGCTGTGGGTTGAATGTTGAATGCAGTGTTGAACAGGTGGGTCTTTAGTGATGTTTTGAATGTGGTGAGTGAGGAGGAGTCTCTGATGGTGTGAGGTAGATGATACTGGATCTATCGGAAAATAGATGCAACTGGATCTAATCTTCCATGAATGGAGGCTAGGGGATGGCAACAGCATTTCATGAAACATGCGAAGTGAACACACACAGGAACATGAAAGACATTCCCAAATTGGATGTGGGAATTAATTCATTGGGAAATTTGTCCCATATACAACAAAAAATAGATCGGTAGTCACATGGAAGCACCAAATCAAAATACAGAGTGATGGGCACAATGTTCTCAGAAACGATAATTCACAAATTCTGGAAGTTACTGTCTCGTTTGATGATGATTCGCATCATTCAGACCTTCTAGGTGGTGGGCCGGCTCACCTTGAAGATGAGAGCTAAATGGTTGGAATGTTTTTCTGCGTTCCAGGGTGCCTTGGCGCATGCCATCTCTATGATGACACAACCCACACTCCAAATGTCACAGCTACGGCCATACTGCTGACCCCTCAGCACCTGCGGAAAAAGGCAGGTGCCTGGTTATACAAATCTGTAAGCACCCACCAAGAGGATTCTCATTGCAAAAGCGATGCAGAAGGTGAGCTCGAGGCAAGAAGGAGAACAAGGATCAACAAATAATAAAGAGCACAGAAAAAGGAAGCAAGATCAATATTCATGAAGAGAGATGATGAAGCCATGCCTCAGGGGCCATAAACGCGACGGTTCCCAGGAGTTGACCCTGGAACTCGCCAGCCCCTGTCCCCTTGGAGGCGAGGCGTGCTGCTGCACCAAAATCCGCGACTCGTAAACGCTGCCCTGTACTATCCACCAGCAGGTTTGCACCTGGAAAACAAGCCGGGAAACATGAAAGAGGGATATTAACATAAATGAATACAATAAAATGTTGAAAGAAACAAGAGAGAGGGAATAATAATAGAAAAAACCCCTGAAAAAAACAATATATACATGTATATATATATATATATATATATATATATATATATATATATATATATATATATATATATATATATATATATATATATATTGTTGCGAATATGGAATTTGGCCTCCATATCCGCTTGTAAATATTCCCCTATTTTCTCCAATACTCCCCAACTTTCCCTAATCCCCCATTCCCTAGTCCCATTGCATGTAAACAACAATCAGTAGAGCCGACCTTCCCCTTATTCCCCCATTAAATGTCGTGCCCAGGTCCACCGCACCACACGTAGACAACTTTCGGACATCTTGCTAGTTATTCTTAGTCTATGTCAGTTAAGGCCTCGTTTCCATTAATTATGACTCTTCGTTGCACCAGAATGTGATTATATGGCATCAGTAGTGAGTTTAGGACCTTTCCCATACCTCCTTCCATCTTCTTCCCCAACAATTACAACAACAACAGAGGAGATGGCGGCGGCGCGGGGGAGGATGCGTCCTCACACCGGCTCGATTAGCGCCATTGACCACGCGCTCCACGGGGTTACCACGGAGGGGCTGGCTGTCAGCTCCTCCTCAAGGGCGGAGCCTGGTAACCCCCCGCACCCAATCAGAAGGGCGGACCGATTCCATCTGGGGCGGCACTAACGAGCCGAGGGCGTGTCACTCCCCGCCGGATATACGCGGCCCCGCGCCGGATGTGACGTCAGATGCGCCCCCAGCTGGAGAAAGAACGTTGCCTGCGATCGCTGAGAGGAAGAGAACCCGCCTGAGAAAGAACGTCCCCTCCGAGCGCTGTGACCTCCCCGCATCTTTGGACCGGACTGTACCCTGCTTTGAGCCAAGAGTGCACCTTGAGCCATCGCTATCTGCCTTTCCTTGCCGTGTGAGTCAGCCGTTGTCCCGTTTACCTGTCGTCTGTCCGGGGTTAATATAAGAGTGTGTCTAAGTGCTTGTCTTCCTGTGATATACCTCTAGCCCCTGTAATCTAACCTTTCCTTACGAATATAATTGAGAATCGAAACATTGGTGTCTGTCATTATAACCCAGCCGGGTGTCTTCTTTTTCCTTATTGAGCCAGCGTGGCGCGGCTTCGTCAACGTTCGGGTACAATCGGGTAATTTGTGCGGACACGACGGCCATTCCGCTCGGCCCACCTTAACATCAAAGTCGTGTCTGTAACAATATATATATATATATATATTGTTGCGGATATGAGGATTGTGTTTTTTTTATTGTGTTTTTATTGTAGTAAATGGTTGTGAATTGTTGTTTTAGTCTGAGCCCTCCTTGCTCCAGTGTGTATAAAGGTCAAAGGGCGTTCCGGTAGTTAATTCCATAAAGCATACATTGAAGGACACTATAATACCCTTGTTCAGTAGTTTATTTCCTTATTCTGTGTATTAGGTTAAGGCTTTGTCTTCCATTAAAATTACACTCCATTGCACCAAGTGAAATAAGATAGATTCCCTTCATTCTTCATTCCCATTCCCAAAACCTCCATTTCCCCTTTCGTCATGGCCAAGCCTCGATTGCCAATATTACATCCCCTCCAAAACCACCATTGAACATGTGCTCGGGTCGGGGAAGAAAGGCGTGCCCGCCCGTCGTCATCAAAGGCGGAGCCAGAGGGTCGCGCGACCAACCAGGGCCGAGGTGAGCACCCCGATGGGCGTGTCCTGAAGGCCGGCGGCTTGATCGCCGGAGGCGTTATAAAAGCGTGCGCGCAAGGTACCGCGTAAGAAGATCCAGATGAGCTTTGAAGGGGGAGAAGGTTCAGGGTCAATTACAAGCAGTTGCGCCAGAGACGGCAGACGCGTCCTGAGCATTCATTCCTGCTCAGAGAAGCAGCGTTGACTCCACCAGGCAGCTTCAACCCGTTACCCCGCGGGAACCAGATAGCGGTGGCATCGGTGGTCGTCGAGGTCCAGCCGACGTCCCGTGCGGGATCAAGCCCGAACCATCTGCCCCAGCTGAACCTTCCCATTCCTCCTTCCAGCATTCATTCCTGCCATTCCATCCTTCTTGTGTACGTGAGTTTGTTCTGTTTGTTCTGTCCTGGGTTAATTAAGACTGCATAGGTAAGCTAGCGATTTTCACTGTGTCTCTAAAATCTTCTGTATATTATTTTCTTATCTTTCCTTCTCCTTGGTTATTTTGAGCCTGTAAATAGTAAATAAATTTAGTAGTATTTGCCAACCTTTTCGTCTCCTCCTTCTTCTTCACATCCGTGTCGCTTTTGTCTTTTCCCTATTGAATATCTGTGGCGCGATCCGGCCAACGTTCGGGGAATCGGGTTTAGTTGGGGAAAACTGTTCGGCCACGGTGCCTCCGCTCGGCAAACAACATCCTTATCCGTGGACCGTAACAATTGGTGTCGGGAGCGGGAACGGACCCGAAGCGCGCGTAACGCGCTCAAAATTATGAGCTGCTGAAATTGTTTTAAAGACAAAACCCGAATTTTGAAATCGCGCCATGGCTGGTCAAGGCGACGGGATGTCGGTGGGAGAGATAGACGGGGTAGAATCGACCCAGGACCTCGGGGAAATGTATGTGGAGGAAAGAGAGGAGGAGAACATTGGCAATGTGGTTGAGGGGGTATCAGGTGCACAAAATGGCGCGCTCGCGCACGTGGTTGAAGGGTCCCAAAATAGCGGCGCCGCGGAGGGCCAGCCCGCGGTGGCGGCTGGGGACGCTGGGCAAACCGGGTTTGACATCAGATTATTCTTGACCCAACTGAATGCAAAAATGGATAGGATGGGGGGCGAAATGAGGGGCCAAATGGGGACAATGAGGGACGAAGCGAGGGATTAGAGGGCCAAATGGGGGCAATGAGGGACGAAGCGAGGGGTATCGGTGAGGGGTTAGACAAGAAATTTGAGGGGTTAGACAAGAAATTTGAGGGGTTAGACAAAGGGATAGAAGGGGTGAAACATGGGTTAACGGGGGTGGAAAATAGAATGGCTGCCCAGGAGAATCAGATAGAGGGGGTGAAAAATGGGTTAAGGGGGCTAGAAGATAGAATGGAAGGCAAATTGCGGGAAATAGGGGAGCAATCCGCCCGAGAAATTAAACAAATGGGAGAGCAGATAGAGGAGGTGAAAATCGGGGTAGAAACCAAATTGGATGCTCAGAGGGATGAATTGGGACAGATGAGGGCGGCATCTACAAAAGAGAGGGAGGAGATACGACGAGGTGTAAGTGAGGAGGTCTCGGGGGTACGCGAGGAGGTAAAGCGAGGCGAGAAGCGTATGGAAAAAGAGGTGAGAAATGGGACGGCAAAGTTACAAGGGGGCATAGAGGACCTGACGGAGGAGGTGGAACAGCTGACGGTGGGACAGACGGAGTTAGTGGAGCAGGTTCAAAGGAACACTGCGGTACTAGGAGGGTTAAAAGCGACACAAAACGACATTAAAAATAACTTGATAGCGACACAGAGGCAATGTCAGATGGTACGTGAGGGACTGACAATGAGGTTGGACGAGGTGACAGAAGTAATGGAGACGAAGGACCGGGAGGTGAGGACGCACATAGAGACGGTCAAGGTAGCCTTAGAGGACGAGATTGAGGAGATGCACCAGGAGATAAAAGAGGTGAAGCAAAAGTTAAAGGAGGTGGAAGAGGGGGTGAGTGAAATTAAGAAGAGACGGACAGAAACTAAGAGAGAAATACAGGAGGAGGTGATGGAATATGTACAAGGTCGGTGCTCAAATCGTGATGATGTGCTCGCTAACCAAATAAAGAGTTTGCAGGTGGCGAAGGAGGTGCGGAGACGAGGTGCCAAGGTGAGTGGCGATATACGAGGAAATGTATATGATGTGAGGGGAGCTTCAGTCGGCTTGGGGGTTGCTTTGGACCCGGGTGTTCGTGAGAGGCCGTTGGTAAAGTGTGCGACAGGTACGGTGTGCAAAGGAGGAGGTGTGCGAGAATGTCCGACTCTGGGGTGTGTGAGGAAAAAGTGCGCGCCGAGGAGTGAGTGTGCCGTCGGGAGTGAGTTGGTTGTTGCGCGTGTGCGAGGGAGCACATGGAAGCGCGTAGTGGGGAGTGTTACGGAGGAAGTAACGGGAGAGTGTGCGCAAGAGGATGCGCGAGAAAGGTGTGTAACGGACGGGTGCATGGGGAAAGAGTGTGCTGTCGAGAGTGAGTCGGTAGTAGCGCGTGTGCGAGGGAGCACATTGAAGCGCATAGTGAGGAGTGTTACAGAGGATGTAATGAGAGAGTGCACAACTGTGGTGAGTGTTACAGAGGGTGTAACGGGAGAGTGTGCGCGAGAAAGGTGTGTAACGGACAGGTGCATGAGGAAAGAGTGCGCTGTCGAGAGTAAGGGTGAGTGCGCTGTCAAGAGTGGTGGTGAAAGTAGTGAGAGTGACACGGAGCGTGAGTTGGTTGTGACAGGTGAGAGAGGATGTACACCTGGAATGGAAGGATGCACACCTGGAATGGTAGAGCGTGTGTGGGAATGCACACTTGAGTTGGTAGTGAGGCACGTGGTTGGGTGTGCGAGTGAGAGCACACCTGTGATTGTCACAGAGGAAGTGACCGAGAAGGGGGCGCGAAGAGGTGTGTTGGTGAGGTGTGCGAACGACGAGTGTGTGCAAAGGTGTGCGGTGGTCAGGTGTGTGACCAAGTCTGTGAGCGAAAGAACGAGTGCAATGACGAAGTATGCGGGGTGTACGGGCGGCGTTGGAGCACCGAGCTCGGTGAGGGTGAAAGGGGTAGCGTATGCGTGTGAGCATGCAGGTGAAGCATCGACGGTAACCGGGTTAGCGGTTAGAGCGACTTATAGCCGAATCGGGCCCTCGGTGCGTGCCGAGCAGCTTCGCGTGCCGAGAGGACCAGCGGGGATCCGAACCACGGCGGTTTCGAAAGAATCGCGGTGCGCAATCCACGCTGGGCCTCGCTCGGAACGGCCGCGTCCGTGCTCCACTAGGCGGAGCGGGCAGCCCGATAGGAAGGGTCGTCATGGCGATCCCCTTTTGTTGAGGCGTTCCGGCAGGTCGAGATCGGGCCATTGGATGGCTCCGTGCCGAGGTGGTGCGTGGGATCTTGGCCCGGGTAAGCCCCCGTCCCTGCACCGAATGCGGGACGTATCCAGCCGCTGGCACCAAACAACCCGCATTCATTGCTCGGCTTTACGAAGCCGAGCTTTAGAAGTGAATTGGCGCACCGAGAGGCACTAGTGAGTAGACGTGATGAGGAGGATAGTGGTTTTGGACCCGAAATTAGGAAAACAAAATTGAATGATTGGCAAAGGATTGGCAGATGATGGGTAGTGATTGGCAAATTTTTGATTGTTTGCAATTGGATGAGCCAAATTGGTAGTGGAAGATACCCGATGTGGAGGGATGGCAACTCTGCCATCTCTCACATGCGGGGGCAAAGGAGCACTAGATTTATGGGGTTTATGGCAGTGAAAACTAGCCCGGGAGGGTTAGGATATAATGATAGGGATCTAGAGAAGATGACCTAAGGTAACGGTAAGATTAGGTAGTGACAATGATACCGGTAGTGGGGACGCAGGTAGATTAGAGTGGATGATAATGACGTGGTATGTGCTTAGTTTAAAGGGAAGACGGGGAGCACTAAGTTAGCAGGGCAACAGGTAGATTAGATGATGCCGTGTGAGTGTTGGCGGGGTATTCAGAAGTGTATTGTGAAAAGTGTGTGAGGAACAGGTGTGATTGCACAGGTGTGCAACTGAACAGGTGTATGGAGCAGTGTATGAGGGAGTGAGAGTGATGTGAGTTGTATTGACCGAATGGTCCAGGAAGGAAGGAGGGTGCAGGTGGCACCAGGTAAGATTGCACAGGTGTGCAACAACAGGTGAATGGAGAACAGGTGTATGGAATAAATGGTCTGGAGCATATGGAGTATTGGAATGGATGGTCGTGGAGTGAGTATGGTGGAAACTATGGAGTGGAGTGGATGGTGCAAAGGTGTGAATGGGGGAAGGATGGACCCCCATCACGAATACCCGGGGCGGGTAGTGTAAGTGTTAGGTAGAGGGTACAGGTAAATTGTGGTTGGATATTGGCATCTGTGGTGCGGGTGAAAGAATGTTATTTGGATGGGTGCATTAGTGTTGTGGAAATGGCTGGGCGTGTAGCCTGTTAGTGTGTGTAGTTGGTTTGGGCACTCCACCACTGTTAGGGTGTCGGCCAGGTGAGGCCGCAGGTGGGCTCTGGGAGCCGGTAGAGTTGTTGTGGATGGGGCCCGAGGATCCGGAGGACGGACCCGGGTAGCCCAGTGCCAGAGGGCACCGAGGGGTGACAGAGCCAGGAGGGGCCTTCCCCAATTAGATAGGTTAGGGTGAGGAGCTAGGTAAGCTCGGGTGGCAACTGCAGTGGTGGAGGTGTGCAGGTAGGTAGACCTGCTGGGAGAGCTACACGCCCCAGTCCTGAAATTGTGCAAGGGCACAGGGAGTTGAATCGGGGGAGTGAGACCCCATATTGAGAAGCACCACAGTTTGGTCAATGGGAATTGGTTTTTAGAACCCATAGTGTAAGTTGGCCAATGGATTGGCAGGGAAAGACCCCGGGTAGTGTAAAGTGTGTTAATGTCATTTAGAGGATAGTTAGGATGAAGATCTCCTCGCACCATCTGCATCCACTCACCTGAGGTGACGTACCTCCACACCATGCCAGGTTATTTTATTATTTTTATTTTTGATGCAAATGGTTTGGATTGTGAGACGCATCATGACGTGGGTGTGACATTGTGCTTGATGTTCCATCTCTTCCTCCTTATGAGGATTGATGATGAATTGGGTGATGGCAAATTTTGGTTAGAGGGATTGTGGGAACGAATTTGGTATAGGGGAAATATGGGGAAGACGTGACAGTAGCGACGAATTTGTACATGTGTAGAATTTTGTAAATATGGGGTAAGGGCAAGGGTAGAGTAGGTGACAGGGGGGGTGTCGTACGGTAGGGACGAGCTTTCTCACTTCGCTCTCCGTACGCACTTCGCCTTGCATTGCCTTGTTTGATGTGTAGCCTTGTGACCTTACCCCTCGCTCATCTGTCTCTTCCCCCCTTTGTCTCCCACATGAGGACCTGAGCGCCACTGGGCGCCGAGGGGAGCGTGAGTGAGTCTGCCGTTGTGCGCCCGGAACTCCCAGAACCAGCTGTCTGCATGTCTGCGACAGCGCACCACATTATGGACCACATGTCTGTGGCCGAGCACCACTTATGGACCCCATGGGTTGGGGCATGGCCCCTCTGCTGGAACCGGCCATGAAGGCCCGAAAGCTTGCTGGCGGACCTTGGCCACAGGGCACCGATGCCCCACAGGTGAACCATACATAGTCGGCCCCTGTGGGCCATAAATAAATACAAATGGACCTTGTTGGGTGCAAGTTTTATTACAAATAGGGCGCCAGCAAAGGAAGATGACAACAACTGGAAGAGAGCAAATAGCCAGCAGAGGGAGCTGAAGAGCAAGAGACCACCTGCAGGGCTAGGGGTTGTTGATTTATTTTTATTGATGAACAGTGATGACTGTGCACCGATTGGTGCTTGAGGGTGTGTTGGTGCGTTTTGGGTGCTT
Source organism: Myxine glutinosa (assembly GCF_964187855.1). NCBI lineage: Eukaryota > Metazoa > Chordata > Myxini > Myxiniformes > Myxinidae > Myxine > Myxine glutinosa. The sequence goes on along the minus strand of NC_136262.1, from coordinate 128,330,164 downwards.
TCATGGTGCGTCGATGCAGAGCAGACTGTCTCCCCCCCAGAAAGAACAATCACAGGTCCTGGGTTGCGTTTTGTAAATAAAAGTAGCGTCAATTGTAAATAATGCTCCCCACCGTCAATGTGTAGTTTGAAGACCATTCCGCAATTCGGTTAGCTGTGGGCGTGAGTCTGTTAGGTAGGGTGCAATGGAGCAGCGGGACATATTTATTTATGTTTTAAAACTGTCGCACTCAGACTCAGGTTAAAAGTAGAGGGAACTACACCTACGTGTCACACTAAATTAAAGGTATAGGCCCGGGACGTGCCTAAGAGGAGGAGGGTGCAGTGTTGCGGCTATGAGGATTGTGTTTTTTTTATTGTGTTTTTATTGTAGTAAATGGTTGTGAATTATTGTTTTAGTCTGAGACCTCCTTGCTCCAGTGTGTATAAAGGTCAAAGGGCGTTCCGGTAGTTAATTCCATAAAGCATACATTGAAGGACACTATAATACCCTTGTTCAGTAGTTTATTTCCTTATTCTGTGTATTAGGTTAAGGCTTTGTCTTCCATTAAAATGACACTCCATTGCACCAAGTGAAATAAGATAGATTCCCTTCATTCTTCATTCCCATTCCCAAAACCTCCATTTCCCCTTTCGTCATGGCCAAGCCTCGATTGCCAATATTACATCCCCTCCAAAACCACCATTGAACATGTGCTCGGGTCGGGGAAGAAAGGCGTGCCCGCCCGTCGTTATCAAGGGCGGAGCCAGAGGGTCGCGCGACCAACCAGGGCCGAGGTGAGCACCCCGATGGGCGTGTCCTGAAGGCCAGCGGCTTGATCGCCGGAGGCGTTATAAAAGCGCGCGCGCAAGGTACTGCGTAAGAAGATCCAGATGAGCTTTGAAGGGAGAGAAGGTTCAAGGTCAATTACAAGCAGTTGCGCCAGAGACGGCAGACGCGTCCTGAGCATTCATTTCTGCTCAGAGAAGCAGCATTGACTCCACCAGGCAGCTTCAACCCGTTACCCCGCGGGAACCAGATAGCGGTGGCATCGGTGGTCGTCGAGGTCCAGCCGACGTCCCGTGCGGGATCAAGCCCGAACCATCTGCCCCAGCTGAACCTTCCCATTCCTCCTTCCAGCATTCATTCCTGCCATTCCATCCTTCTTGTGTACGTGAGTTTGTTCTGTTTGTTCTGTCCTGGGTTAATTAAGACTGCATAGGTAAGCCAGCGATTTTCACTGTGTCTCTAAAATCTTCTGTATATTATTTTCTTATCTTTCCATCTCCTTGGTTATTTTGAGCCTGTAAATAGTAAATAAATTTAGTAGTATTTGCCAACCTTTTCGTCTCCTCCTTCATCTTCACATCCGTGTCGCTTTTGTCTTTTCCCTGTTGAATATCTGTGGCGCGATCCGGCCAACGTTCGGGGAATCGGGTTTAGTCGGGGAAAACTGTTCGGCCGCGGTGCCTCCGCTCGGCAAACAACATCCTTATCCGCGGACCGTAACAATATATATATATATATATATATATATATATACATACATACATACATACATACATACATACATACATACATACATAATATACACGCCACTTGGCCAAAGGTATGTGGACACTCAAACATAACACCTGTACGTGCTCGTCGAACATTTCATTCCAAAATCATGGGCATTAATATGGAGTTGGTCCCCACTTTGCTCCTAAAACAGCCTGCACTCTTCTGGGAAGGATTTCCACTAGATGTTGGAATATTGCTATGGAGATTTGCATCCATTCAGCCACAAGAGCATGAGTGAGGTCGGGCACTGATGTTGGGTGATTAGGACTGGCTCGCAGTCGGCGTTCCAATTAATCCCAAAGGTGTTCGATGGGGTTGAGGTCAGGGCTCTGTGCAGGCCAGTCAAGTTCTTCCACACCGATCTCAACGAACCATTTCTGTATGGACTTCGCTTTGTGCATGGGGGCATTGTCATGCTGAAACAGCAAAGGGACTTCAGTTGGAAGCCCACCATCATCTAGAATGTCATTGTATGCTGTAGCGTTAAGATTTCTCTTCACTGGAACTAAGGGCCCTAGCCCGAACAATGAAAAACAGCCCCAGACCATTATTCCTCCTCCACCAAACTTTACAGTTGGCACGATGCATTCGGGCAGGTAGTGTTCTCCTGGCATCTATCAAACCCAGATTCGTCCGTCGGACTACCAGATGGTGAAGCATGATTCATCACTCCAGAGAACGAGTTTCCACTGCTCCAGAGTCCAATGGCGGAGAGCTTTGCACTACTCCAGCCGATGCTTGGCATTGTGCATGGTGATCTTAGGGTTGTGTGCGGCTGCTTGGCCATGGAAACGCATTTCATGAAGCTCCCGACGAACAGCTGTTGTGGTGACGTTGCTTCCAGAGGCAGTTTGGAACTCGGTAGTGAGGGTTGCAACCGAGGACAGACGATTTTTATGCGCCATGTGCTTCAGCACCTAGCGGTCCCGTTCTGTGAGCTTGTGTGGCCTACCACTTTGCGGCTGAGCTGTTTTTGCTCCTAGACATTTGCACTTCACAATAACAGCACTTACAGTTGACAAGGTCAGCTCCAGAGGGCAGAAATTTGATGAACTCCCTTGTTGGAAAGGTGGCATCGTATGACAGTGCCACGTTGAAAGTCACTGAGCTCTTCAGTACGGCCCATTCTACTGCGAATGTTTGTCTATGGAGATTGCATCGCTGTGTGCTTGATAGTCTCAACACCTTGCCCCCCCCCCCCCCCTGCCCAGCTCTACTGGGTCGCCACTGTACAATGGCGGGCATATAGCGGGACGGATCATTCATTTGACATCTCAAATACCAAATTTCATAATGATCTAATGAGCCTTTCTTGTTCTGTTGCAGTTTTTGTGAAGTGATGTCGTGGTCAGGGGATTCCGAGAAGAAAAGGTGGATATGCCGCATCATGGCCGTTGGATATGCCGTTCATTTTGTGGCCCACCCTCCAAATCGACCTCGTTGGGCAGCATCCATCCCTGATTTGGCTAATGCACCTCCTTTACCAGCAGCGTTCGCTGCCCTTGGGCTTCCACTCGAGCCAGCCCAAATGCCACGAGGTAAGGCCCAAAAAGGGGGGCGGAGCGCAAGGGTGGGGGTGTGGCCATGTCAAGCAGCCATCAAGGCGGAGCCGGTAAGACCTCAACAGCCAATCAGGGCTGAGGCGACATCGCCTGACAGGGTGTGGCTGGACATTCCAGAGGGTTCGCTGGGCGTGGCAATAAAACCCTTCGCGCGAGGCCCCCACCTCAGCTATGAGGACGGACGCAACTGCAATCATTGTGAGAGAGTTATGAGAAGGGAGAGGCGCTCGTCAGTTGCAGGATCGAGTTGAGTTACGAGTCTTGAACAGAGTTGAGTTACGGGAGAGACGCTTGTTGAGTTACGAGAGGGAGAGACGCGCGGTGACAAGCCTTGAAAGGATTGATTGCGCTTTACAAAGGACTGGTGCGCGGCACGCATTGCAGAGGACTGCAGTGTTGAGAAGGATTATTGTGGAAGGCGCCCATATAGGCTATCAGCTAGGGGGGTCAACCGGTACCAAATTGAGGGAGTAAGGCTAATAATGATTTTTGACAAGGTTTTTACCTCTAGAATAAGAAAATATGTGATAGCAAATTCAACGATGTTGCTAAATGTGTGTTATCACCCATTTTCAAAATGGCCGCCACTTTACATTCAAAATTTAACGTTGTTGTTGTTTTGTTTGCTTTTTTTTCTGTAGGAACGGTGGTCGGAGCAACGAGCAACGGAGTAGATAGAAAGTAGATGCTATACGATTAGAATAGAAATAATAGTACACACCAAGTGATGAGGTCTACTAATTTTCCAAAATGAACAGCGCCACAGAAAGCAAAGAATGCGTTATACACATGACAAGATCGGATGACGATGATCATCTGGTGAGCCCACAAAACTACACATCTTGGTTGACATTACTGGAAGCGGCTAAGGTTAGGAACCATGAACATATCATCAATATTGCCGAGGGGCTTGAGGGCAATGAAGTGCCAGAAATATTCTACCACCGAAAATGTAGGAGCCTGTTCACCATGAAACGAGATTTAAACATGCTAAAGAGGAAAGCCAATGAAGACACTGAATCTGAAGCAGGAGGTAGCAGCGCTCCCAAAAGGCCATGTAGGAGATCATCAGTAGAGAAAAGAGTGTATGATACGGAGTGCATCTTCTGTCGCAGAGACAAGTATGTGAAGGGGTCTCATACACGTGAAAAACTTTCACAAGTTGTTCAACTCAGAGCAGATGAAAGATTGAGAGAATGTGCAATAAAGAAAAATGACAAGGATATGATAGCGCTTACCAGTAGAGATATTGTGGCAGCAGAAGCGTGTTACCATTTCTCATGCTACAGGAATTACAACAGAGAATGTATACAGCCTGAGTTTGAAGGTGCAGATGGACCCGATGACACAGATGATTTTGCACAGTACCAGAGGATCGAGAAAGAAGCATATGCAAAACTTCTCACCTATATCAGAACAGACGTAATCCCAAACAAGACCATCATACCAGTCATGTCACTCACTGCTAAATTAGAAGAATACATGCTGTCTGATGGGATTGATTGTCTGACGCAGTCCACAAAGAAACATGTTCATAGAACGCTTGAATATGAGCTGGGGAGTTCGGTGAAGATATTTCCAGATGACAAGGGAAAGTTGGTGATGGTACCAGACAATGTATCATTGGAAGATGCTGTCTTGCAAAATCAATGTCTGCAAAGGGAACTCAAAATATGGAAAAACAAAGTGAAAGACTCCAACAAGATCATAGATCAAACATCAGCGACAATTCGTACAAAAATCAAAGACGACATGAAACCCACACCCTGGCCATACCATCCATCAGATGCTGAGGATGTAACACCTATTCCATATGAGCTGGAGCGGTTTCTCATTGGGCTGCTAAAAGCGCTAATTGGCGCTAATTGAGCTAATTGGCTCATTGGGCTAATAGAAAAACATGCATTTTGGCGGCCATTTTGAAAATGAGGTGATAACACCCATTTAGCTACATGGTTGAATTTGCTATCACATATTTTCATATTCTAGGGGTAAAGACCTATCCAAAAATCAATATTAGGCTTACTCCCTCATTTTGGTACCAATAGACCCTATTTTGGGGGTCTGCCTGATGGCCTAATAGTGAAGGGTTTACGTGGCATTGCGGAGGGCTTGGGGACGTGGCGTATTGTACCCAGCGATACCAGGAGCACGTATAAAGGCACCGGTACAAGTATTACATATGCAATATAATCGCCACTTACCGATCCCCCGACATAAAATTGTCCGCCTCGCGCCTACGCCACGTGGAGAGCTGCCTGCCGTCTTCCATTGCCTGCACGGTACAAGTCGGGGACCGGACGAGATGTGGACCCTTGGACCCTCAACCCGACCATCTACAGACCCCGTGTGAGTGAGTCTGAGTGTGAACGGGCCCGTGTCCAGGGATAAGTATAAGACTGTATAAGGCTGCCCTGTGTATCTGCTTCTTCCTCTTCATTGTACATTGCTCTTTCTTTTCCAATTCTTCCTGTGTAAATAATTAATAAACCAATCTGTTCTTCCTGTTTTCCTCTCAATTCGACCGTATCAGTCTTTTCCTCAATTGGGTAAGCGTGGCACGATTAACAACCGCTTAGAATCGGGTTTAGTACCTGTTAACGGCCCGAATCGCGGCTCGCTTCGCTCGACGTGTCCACTAACGCCATGGTTCGGGTGGGGTTATTTCCTTGCTGCACAGCCGGTGTTAGTACTTAGGTAATAGGACTACCTCGACCAACAACCCTATTTAACACCGACCGGAAGGAACGTGATAGCCCAGGGATCGCGTGGGCCAGTAAAAGGACAAGGGGATTAATCCCCCCTTGATCAGGGGAAGGCCGACGTTTTGAGATCTGCGACAATATACAGACTTGGCATTTAATATGGAATATTTTTTTTTTCTTGACTTGGGTTTACTTTCTGAACTCAGTATATCAATCTGGTGAGTTTATTTTACCCTTCGGTGATGTCTTTGTTGAAAGAACCATGTCACTGATTGTCTTTCGCAGCAAGAGGTCAATAACAGGATTATATCACAGGTGGCGTGACAAAATGTAAGGACAGGTACATTTGACGATTGGCTTCACAATCGGGTATATATGGGTTGTTGCGTTCTGTATTGGTGGAAAACAACTGCTGCACGTCTACAAAAGTTATTGCCGCTTCCTCTGGAGATGGTCCGTCAACTTGACAATGCTGTTTGTCATGGAGTGGTGGCTTTACGAAATTCTGGCATGAAACAGCGTGCTATTGCTCGGCAGTATGGCATCACTCAAGGTCAGGTGTCAAAGATCCTGAAACGAAATGCTCAGAGGGGTGTCCCTACTCCAATACCGAAGCCAGGACATCCACGCAGAACCACAAAGAGAGATGATCGCCAGCTGCACCGGTTAGTCTGCAATGGCCGTACCAAGTCAGCTAATCGGCTTAGGGCTGAGTGGCAGCAACTGACAAATGTGCCTGTATCCGGAAGGCTAGTCAACCAACGACTGGTTCAAGCAGGCTATCGTGCCAGGCGTCCCCTGAGAAAGCCACGCCTGACCGGACAACACAGCCAGCACTGATTGCAGTGGGCCAGAGAGCACCGTCAATGGCAGCCAGGACACTGGAATCACGTGACCTTCAGTGACGAGTCTAGATTTCTGGTCTATCGTCAAGATGGCTGCGTCCGAGTGTGGAGACAAGTGCATGAAGCCCACAACGAAGATTGTATAGTGCCAAGAGTCCAAGCTGGAGGTGGTGGGGTGACCATTTGGGCTGCTTTTCATGCAGGGGGAAAAACTGACCTGGTTGTTCTGAATGGAAACCTGAACCAGTTCAAGTACAGGGTCATTCTGGAAGAAACATTGCTTCCATTTGCTCGTGCAGCCTTTCGAGGAGACTTTGTCTTCCAAAATGACAATGCACGGCCTCATCGTGCTCGCATGATCCAACACTTTCTTGCTGACTGTGGTGTAGAGCATATTTTGAATTTCGTCAAAGAAACTGGAAGCCATGAAATTAATTTAATTCTATCCCAAAAGTGCAACGTGCACTTTGAAATTGAAGGTACATCAGCCAGGTTGGCCCAAATGGAAGAAAGAGTTAATACTTAAAGGCAGCTACCAAAATTACCTTCCATGTGTGTTCATCTATGTGTCTTTCACTTCGATGTATAGATTTCCCTGTGCAAAGGCTAACAGAAACCGTAATACACTTATTAATCGATTGTTGATTGAAGTGAATGTTGGTTTAGGCCATCAGACATCATAGATTCAAATCTCGTGAACGGCCTGCCATGTCCCCGGATATGAATCCGATAGAGAACTTGTGGGCAGAATTAACGCGTCAAATCGACAACTTGGACCAGCAGCCTACCTCTGTGCGTGAATTGCAGCAGGCTATTGTCACTGCATGCCAAGCGATTCCTGTCCAAACCTTGGCAAATCTCGTGAACAGCATGCCTCGACGTGTACGTGCTCTCCTGAATGCTCGTGGGGGTTACACGAAGTACTGAACTGTAATTTTACTGTCCGTAATCCCAGGCATAATTTAGCTTTTGTTTTTGTTGAAAATTTTTTTGGCTAATGTGCAAAATAAAGAGATACTTCTGGAAAACGTACAGAAGTTTAACACAGTACTGTCCATGAATTGAGTTCGATATCAGTTTACATCACTTTCAAGGATCAATTTATTTGTTTCGAAATGTCAAATGTGTTTTTTGTTTCTTTTAAAGGTCACATTAACAAAATCTAGAATAATTTCAACATAATTCCAATGAACTTTTGGTTCTAAGTCATCTTGAAAAGTAAGTTCACCCCCACAAAAAAAAAATTCCATATTAAATGCCAAGTCTGTATATATATATATATATATATATATATATATATATATATATATATATATATATATATATATATATATATATATATATATATATATATATATATATATATATATATATAAAGAAATGGAGGGTTCTGGAATGGCCAAATCAAAGCCCAGATCTAAATCCCATTGAGATGTTTTGGGGGGATTTGAAACGAGCTGTGCATGCAAGAAACCCCTCAAACATCGCACAGCTGAAAGAATTCTGCATGGAGGAGTGGGAAAAAATTTCTCCCAGTCGATGTCAGAGACTGGTAGACAGTTATAAGAAACGCCTACTTGAGGTTGTTTCTGCCAAAGGGGGCAATACCACCTATTAGAGCCAAGGGTGTACTTACTTTTTCCACATGCGAAATTTGCATTAATGTTTATTTAAATGATACAATGGACTACAAAATGTAAATGTTTCATGATATTTGTTATATTATATCACCTTTACCTGTCAATATTGTTGAAATGAAGATCAAGTAGCTGTATGTTGAAATATGTTGAAAAAGTCTAAACTTTACATGGGGTGTACTTACTTTTTCACGTGACTGTATATCGTGTGTGCGATTTAAGGATCCTCTCATCCACGGAACTCATGAGCGAATCATAGATAGATATCTATGAAGGGTACTTTGTTTATTTTAAAAGAAATATACAACGACACCCTTTGTTTTATATGATACAGAAACTCAAAGTTTTCTTTATTTTTAGGTCTGGTGGTTTAGGCCATCAGACGTCATGGGTTTTCTTCTTCTTTCGTGCAGCAACCCTTGGGATTACGTGATACCTTCACAATGAGTCCTAAATATCATTATTATTCAGAATATCAATGTCCCCAACGTAAAAACCTGCACAGAAATAAAAAAAAGTGAAATTTAAAAACCGAAAAATTCTCATTATAAAAAGTTCGTTGACCTCGGTAGTGTAATAAAAATCAACCAATCAGTGAGGCCATAACGCAATGTTCGTGGTATTGACCAATCGCATGTGTTGTGTTTTTGAACTGTGTACCGGGAGAAAGCAACATGGCTGCGCCCAGGCCTATTCACTCGGATTCGAAGCCTGATGAGTTTTCTTCAAAACTTTGTGTTATGCATGTCGTTCCATCAACTAAAAGTAGATTTATATCATTTACAAGTAATTCTTGGATGAAGTTTGTGAGCTTTGCAGCTGAATGGAGAACGTTTGACTGCAAGGAAGGCAATGTAGTTGAAGACATTTCGAATAAACTAGGTCTCGACTTCGTCAATGTGCAATCTTGTATAGACGCTGTACCGAGTAGTGGTAATGTGGGCTATCATTACGAGTGCTACAGAAGATTTTACGATGTCAGCAAAGTCAAAAGGAAAGAGAAGTCATGCTCAAACAAAACCAAAGAAGAAGGTGAGTGACATGAACAATCATAAGCTCTTTAAATATTTATCAAAACTTGCTGATGTCTAACGGTCAGTGTTAGTCATTTTAAAATTTATTTAAAACTAGCTAATACACTCCACACTTATGGAACACAATACTGCCCTAGCAAAACGTCAAATCGACTTGGGTGAAGACGCTCTTCCACAGGGAATTCAGCCTCACACTTTTACCACATTAGTGTGGGATAACATTGACTTTGGAGAGGAAACACGATCTGGGAAGGGTACGACCCACAGCACAAATGGCATCATGATTCAGAGAGCAGCTCAACCTTCAGTGGATGTTCTTGCAAGCAGTCATCCAATGAAACGAACAAGGGAAAAAACACTTCATCCACGACCCACTAATATCCAACCGTTTATGGGCCAGGAAAGAAGAAGGGACCCAATTCCATCGGCATTGCAGTAGATATGACAAGAAATATCCATGAAAAGGCAGAGGATAAAGCCAGAAAGATGAACTTGGCATACAATATGCTTAGATATAAGCATACCGGCGTTCCTGGTTGGACAGGATTTAACACAGTGTTATGTAAGGTGTATCCACGAATGACCACTGTATCATACTTGCCGGTATTAAATGCAAGTCCAACAGATATGGACACAGTTCAGACAATCTTAACTCGAAGTGTCAAGTATGCTCATGCATTAGCACAGGAAGTCATTGTCATCGTATTTGACCAGGCAATTTACGCTAAGGCCCAACAGATCCGCTGGAGAACTCAGGAATTCAAGGAAAGATTGGTTGTACGCCTCGGTATGTTTCATACCAAGATGGCATACCTAGCCTGCATTGGTAAAAGATATCGAGATGCTGGGTTTACTGACATATTGATTGAATCTGGCGTAATTGCCCACGGATCCCTGAATGGAGTTGTAACTGGGCATCACTACAACAGAAGTATACGAGCTCATAAAGTTATGCATGATGCCTTGCGCTACCTGCAGTGGGAAGCATACATGGCTAGTCTGGAAGATGGAAAAGATACAGTTGTTGATGTTATGGAGAATTTACATACCGGATTCAACCAGGAAAATCTTACTGAAGAGTTAAAGAGCCAAGCATTCCCAGATGTAACATCATCGTTTGCTGAATTCTTATAGAAGAGGAGCAAAGAAAGTGCCACCTTCAAGTTTTGGTCAATGTATGTTGACATGGTTGAGAATGTCATGCTTTTAACCAGGGCTACAAGAACAGGCAATTGGGAACTGCATCTGTCAGAGAATTCTACCTTGGTTATTTGCATATGACAGACCAAATTACTCCCGCTACCTGTCAGCTTACTACCTTGAAATGTGTGACCTACCCGAAAAAATATGCCCCCAAATCATGAAAAACTGCAAGATCAAATAAAAGGTAACCATGGCAATACTTGACCCCATCCCCAAATAATATTTAAGAAAAGTCACCAAGTTTGGTGGTGATCGAATGCAGCATTAAAAAGTTGCGGGCAAAAACATGGTGAAGGCACATTGTGGCAGCGCCCCCCCCCCCTACCCCCCCCCCCCCATCCACCCTAACCTCCCCCAACACCCGTCTAGGGGGATTTACCCACTCCAAATATTTATTAAATTATATAAATTGGTGACAGTGTTGACATCATCCATAAAACACTGCATGAAACACTGCATGAAACCATATTTATTTGTAACGTGTTGTTATGGTATATTCGTCTAATGTACAAAAATATGATTTACATCAACTACACGTTATAAATTAATGTGCAGGTTTTTTTTCTGGGGACATACTGATTTTAACTCAGAGGGTCATTTGCACAACATCTATGATATTTTTCAGTAATCCCAAGCATTGTTGCACGAAATTGGAAAATTGAGCCTATTTTCCACCTATGCCACATGGCCTAGTTTAATGTAAAATAAAATGGCGACTACACAGGAGAAAGCTCAGTGCGTCGAATGGTTCATCGAAGCGAGATCAGACAAGCAAGTTCAGCATACAAGGTATGGAAGGAATCCGCCATCGTGGACTAGTATCAGAGCGTGGTACAAGAGGTTTAAGGAGACTGGAAGTTGTCAGAAACAGAAAAGGACCGGTCGGCCAAGCACAAGTGCAGTAGACATTGAACGAGTGCGTGAATCATTTCAACAAAGTCCCAGAAAATCAATCCGATGTGCATCCAGAGAACTGGGACTACCAACCACCACTATACACAGGATTTTGCATGAAAGACAGAAGCTTTTTGCCGAAATGGTGCAGATTCTGCAGGAACTCAAACCAAACGACGGACCCAAATGCAAGGCGTTTGCCCTGGAAATGATCAGTCACATAGAGGATGACGAAGATTACCTGAAAAAGATCATGTTCACAGAGGAAGCTTGCTTTCATGTATCAGGGAAGTTCAACCAGCACAATGTGAGCATCTGGGGCTCTGAAACCCCCACGTGGTCACTGAACACATAAGTGACAGTCCAATGGTCAATGTGTGGTGTGGCCTTCTCCATGAACGCTTGGTGGGTCCGTTTTTCTTTGCGAAGGATACGGTGACCTCAACAATTTACAGGAACATGTTGGAAGGATTCGCCTACCAACAGATTGAAGAGACGGACCAATCGCCTGGTCCCCACGATCACCAAACATAACTCCCTTGATTTTTTTTTTCTGTTGGAGTTTGTCAAATATGTTGTCTACAAAAACAAGGTGGCAAACCTGCAGAATCTTCGTTCTCGGATCGCAGCTGCATGCGCACTGATAGACGCAAACATGCCAAGCCAAATATGGCAATAACTAGTGTACTACATTTATGTCCTGCGTCTGACAAACAGAGCTCACATTGAAATGTATTGATGGTGTGCACAAAACTCTGAGTTTTTCTATCATATAAACCAAAGGGTATCATTGTACCATTTGTGGTTCTAAATATATAAACAACCAAATATGTCCAGGTCTTTTTGGAACACCCTGTACTACTACTACTACTACTACTACTACTACTACTACTACTACTACTACTACTACTACTACTACTTCTACTACTACTACCCTAATTATTCCCACATTCTTCTGGGGTCGACCGAGTCAGCAATATATCGATAAAGAAAGCAACCTTTACCAATCAATAAACAGGAAGAATCCTCTAAACTCTAAAGAGTGTTACCCCTTTCCCTTCTAGGCCTACCTTTAATGTCACGATGAATGATGAGGTTTTCGTGGATGAAGGCAAGGCCACGCAGCAGTTGCTCCAGGTAGCCGAGTATGACTGTTTCTCGTAAAGGTCCATACCTTCCCAGCAGGTTAGCTACAGAGCCTCCTGTACAAAGACATCATGAACACACATAATGCATCTGTTCATCGTAATTGATGGCATTTATGATGAAAAGGAATACATATGATAAAGCATATGCAAGAAAATAGTTAATTTGGACTACTGGCCCTGGTGCTGCAAAAGTAATCATGATGAATGTGGAGTATGGAAAAGAAAACAAACACAGGAAGAGAATTTTGTTACTATTTTGTTTGTGCAGCCTGTGGCTGCTGGTTGCATCATTGCAGGGAGTGTAGCTGTGCCACTGATGGAGTGCCCCCCCTGTTCCCAGTAAGCTGGTACTCATTATTATTATTATTATTATTATTTTTTGTGTGCAAGATCGAGGCTTGTGAAAGAGCTAACATTAATCACATAAAAACAAACTGACACAAAAAACATATGATCAAGAGAGTGGGAGACAAGATGGGGAGAGAGAGGGAAGCACACGAGTACAACAGTAGAGAACAGGGACATCGGGAGATCTGTGGGAGGGTTAGGGCTTGAGGGGAGGAGGCATGGGAAGGGGCGGTTGTGGGGGGAGAGGTAGAAACACATGGACACTGCTAGGACTTCAAGGAAAGAAGTTGGTATTTCAAAAAAGTGGATCTGGGGTGAATTAGCGGCGGTAGAAAATATCAAGGTTTTGGATGGGGGAAGATAAGAGATGGTGATGAACAGCTGTTTTAAAGACCTGGAGGGAGGAGCAGGATTGAAGAGAGTGAGGGAGTTTGTTCCAGAGGTGGGAGAAAAAGAAAAAAGGAATGAAAGAGTGAGGATGATTGAAAGAGTTTTGCTGACATCGGAAGGATGACAAGCTGAGTCAACCCACCTGGTGTTATTTATTGTTACCTGGTGCTCAAACTAAAGACCCTAAATCCTGAGATCTTAAGGCAACCATATGAACCGTTCAGCCAACACCAGGCTCAGGAAGATGATGGACATTGTCATCTCTTTTGTTTAGTTCCTCATATAGAAAGGTGTTGAAAATATGGAAAATATAAATCTTGAGATTGTGGAAGTAAAAGGAAGTCCTGTACAAACAAAAATAAATTAATTACAACGGGTGGTGGGAGGTGAGAAATACTATTGATGATAATTAGCCTCATGCAAAGTTATATCAATATGCTTAAACGATACTGACTAATCAACCATATATTTTCCACATTTATTTGGATTTGTAGGATTTGGTGAAAATGAATGGTTTTGAGCACTGAGCTGTGATCAACTATGTGATGTTGAAAGGAACTTGAAATAAAGGGAAACCACCCTGGAATGTGGACAACATTGGGATGTGCAGTAGTTTCTTCTGATGTTCCACCATAAAGTAAAAAGCAGGACAGGAAGAGCCTTGAAGAGTTCCAGACGATGATCCACTGCAATAAAAATGAAATCTTTGCCTTGGAGGATGAACTTTGTGATGAATGGCCACTGATTGGCAGTAGTTATATGTTATTGCAGGAGTTGGGATGAGTACTGATTAGTTTTCAACGATTTTTCCATCAAAATCTTTGCTTCAATCTGGTTTCTGCCTGATAGGTGCCAAGAATGTCAAATCCTAAGCAATTGTCTCCCAGAATATGTTTCTCAGTGTACCATGCGGAGTGATCCAAAGATTATCGTAGCACATTTGATCGTCCAAGAAAAATGTCTGTACAGTTCCAGTACGCCATCTTAACCGAGAGAGCAAAACGAAATGCAGTTGATCCGAGCTGATTGTCCACAACTAAATAAGTTCAAACCACATGAGGCATTCATTGGGAAGTTTGCAACCTTCATTTTCATGGAGGCTGAACATGTTTTTCTGATGGACTTTCTGCTGCATCACCACAACATTAGCGGAAACGACTTTGATAACCTCCTGCGCAAAGTGAGGTGAGTTTCCAAGGAGAAACGGAGTGGTGCATTCCCAAAAGGAATTCTTCAAAACAATGCGCCACTCACACCTCCAGAGTTGGCAAAGTGCTTGTGAGGGATTTCGGATTTGGATTTTTACATCATATAGATAGATTATTCTGCTGATCTGGTTCACTCCTGCAACTTCTATTTGTTTCCAACTATGTCTGAGAAAAACACTGCTAGCCATGCTGGGGCATACTCCGTGGGCCAGACAATGATCTCAAGGAGAGGGGGAATGTGGGGGAAAGTAGCAACAGCAGGGTATAGGGATAAAATAGAGAGAGGTAGATGGATAAAGGACATGGGGGAAGAATGAGAGTAAGGGAAGGACACATGGCGTGAAGCAGATAGATACAGCCTCAAACTATCAATCAGAGAAGGAAAAACTGGAAACTCCGAAAGAGGTGGGCTTGGGAGGGATCATGGGATCAGAAACGATAACTGTTGGCGATTGGGGATGACCAAAGATGGTGGTGAACAGCTGTCTTGAAGCTGTGAAGGGAAGAATGGCAAAAATAGACTGAGGATGTTGGTTCCACATTGGTGGGGAAGTTGGAAAAAGAGGAACAAATAAGTGGAGATGAGCAGTGAATCGAGATTTTGGGAATGTCTCAGGTGGTGGAAGACAGAGAAACCACCGACCTGTCTGCAATGTGAAAGTCATACGCCCAGAGACGCAACTGGTTTTGGTTTCAACGGCGTCAAGTTGAGCAAGGTGTGAGGCAAGGCTAAACGTCCAAAGGGGAGAGCAGTACACCATAAAGATGCATATGAAGACCTTGCAGGTAGATAAAAGTTCAGATTGCCAAGGACCTTGCACAATGGAGGATGTCCAGTTGGCCTCTGGCTTTGCAGACCAACTTAGATACGTAATTTGCCCAAGAAAGATCATGGCTGATACTGAGGCCCAAAAGTTTGAGTGAACGTCTTCAAGAGGATTGTTAAGGAAGTTAATGGGAGTAGATGGCCAGACACTCTTTTTGGAGAGACAGAGAGTGTAAGATTTATTGGAATTGAACAGCATATTCCAAGTTTTTGGACCAGCTTGTGAATCTTTTCTGGACTCATTTCATGGAATTCTACTGGAAATGTCATCTGTGTCAATGGAATTCCACTGTAAATCAATCAAATGTCGATCCCATTGATGAGTAATGATTCGGAAGAAGTGCTAGTACTCCACAACTAAGTGGAGCAATTTCCAAATACCAATCCAACAAAATACACAGTCATTATCGGCGACTTCAAAAAAAAGTGGGTGAAAAACAACGACAATGAAAAAGTTGTCAGGATTTTTGTAATATTAAATATAAACTAAAATAGAAGCTTATTAGTGGATATAAAATATATTATTATTAATATTGTTTTTTTTTTAAATATATTTTTCATTTGTATGCAACACAAGGTTGCAGGGTAGCATCATTGGCTGAGGGCTTGGCTGTGCCGCTGATGCCCTCTGCTGGTTAGAGCAGGAATTTGGAATCTGGCTATGGTGCCGGCGACAACTCGCCTACTCTTCGCGGAGGCCACCATGGGATATTTAACGTCCACCAATAAATGCTGGCAGATGGGACACTCGTTTAATGACAATCCAAGGGATGGCACACACATTGATGAATCACTCTGCTTGTGAAGCACCAGGATGGTAGTTTATAGCTGGGTCGGGATTTCAACCCAGGATAGACAGCTTAAAGGCGAGTATGCGTCCCTCTAGGTCTAGGCCACCCTGTCAGCCCATTTTGTAACATTAAAAAATATACTTTACATTATGACAACTTCATGAAAAAGCAGGAATCAAGAAAATGGGCTTTGATAAGTGCAAATACAACAATGAAAAATGAGATGGATTTCATAATTGCTCAACAAGAAGAATCCAATATAGTTTGTGACGATACTAAACTGTTTTAATAAGGACAGTGAATATAAATGGGTAAGGAATAAGCTAGTACTGAACCTAATTAACTCTAAAGGAAAAGAAGAATGACAAAGACTCGAGTAAATATAAATACTGTACATTCATATTGCAAGAACAAAAAAATCGAATTCCAAATTGATCTGAACAAGTTTGAAACATCTAACAGAAAAAAAGAAAACATTCATGAATGCAACCAACTTAATAAAGATAAAGACAAAGATGAGACATCAGAAATTGCAAGGAAATGAAAAGGTACCTACAACTACAAGCAGGGCCGCCGAGAGCCAGAATGGGCCTCAGGGCAATACTAAGAGTAGGGCCCCCTTAAAAAAACATTTTTTAAAAAGAAACCTATTTGGAGGTTTCTGTATTTTGGTCGTCATCAGAAACACAAGCCATGTTTAAGGGAAATTGTGGTGTTATTCACTTATTCCTAATTGCAGATTCGTTTCTTTACCCATTTCAACCAGTTGGGATGTGGTCAGCACTCCTGTGTTCATTTATGTGATTACCACGATTATCATTATGTAAATTGTTCCCACAGTAGTTTATTTCATGAGGGAGGGTGATACTGCCCATATGGCAATGGCATGAGACACAAAATCGCCCTGAGTGGCTTGGAGGGAGACACAAAATAAATCTGCCCAAACTTTCCCCAAATCCCCTCCGGTGTTTTATCGTCACAATCAACATTATATGAAACAAAAAATTTAAGTAATAATTACAGGACCCTCAAATTAGGTCCAGGCCCTGGGGTAGTTATCTTGCGTGCCACCAACCCCTCTTCCCACGGCTCCCTACAAGAACAAGTTCTCAGAAATAATCAAAATGGTGCCGCAATTACTTTCAGTCTCTATTTTTCACGTTTCACGTTCGGTCTCTGTCTCTGTTTTCATCTCAACTCAAAAAAAATAATAATAATAATTCCCTTCTCTGTTCTTATCCGTTGTTCGTTCTTATTTGTTCGTTCGTTCTTCGACCACATTGTTCGTGATCACGTGTTCACGTCATTAAAAAATGTTTCAACTGTCCCCTGAAGAACTGTATTCTGTCATATACTATAACACCTTTTTCTTCTTCTTCTATAAAAGGATGCTTTCGACTTGCTCACCAAATCTATTCATTCCAAAAAAAATTCCATCTCTTACAGCTACAGTGCCTCTTTCATACATCCCTAAACTCTCCAGAACTCCACCCATCCTTCAGCGTCCTCAAACGCATTTTTGACTCGAAGGTCTCAAGAAACTCATTTTTCAAGAAATGTTCGTTTCCCATTAATCGTACATTTTTCAAAATCCAATCTCACCCCTCCCCTCCAAATCTTCCCCATCACCCCTCCCCTTCAAAACTTCCCATCACCCCTCCCCTCCAAATCCACAATCCACAATCCACAATCCAAATCCACCCCCTTGCCCCTCCCCTCCAAATCTTCCCCATCACCCATCCCTTTCAGATCTCCTCCCTTGCCCCTTCCCTCCTAAACTACCCCCACACTCCTCCCCTCCTAGACTCCCCTCTCACCCCTCCTCCTCAAAGCGTCCTCCCCGCTTCTTCCCCCTTCCAACTTTCACCTTCATCTCCCTCAACATTCTGCCTCACTCTTCCCCCTCCTCAAATAACACCTCACTGCGCCTCACCCAATCACCATCAAACCTTTTGTCCGCCCCATTCTTCCCTTTCTCCAAGCTATTCTGAAATCTCTGACACACCTTCAACAGCTCTCCCTACCTCTTCCTTCTCTTCCACATCTTACCCTACCGCTCCCCCCTGTTCTGTATCCGATGCTCCCCCTTCCTCTTCTTTAACAGTATGGACCTCAAACATCCGGGGCCTTCGCTCAAACTTGACTGATCTCTCCATACAGGTTGCTTCTGACAAACCAGATGTGATCTGCTTCACAGAAACTTTCCTCTTTCATGATGTCTCTGATTCCTTGGTATCTCTCCCAGGTTACTCCCTCCTCCGGTATGATAGACCTGAGCCTCGTCATGGAGTTGGGGTTGCTATCTTTATAAAAAACTCTTCCTCACTCGCCCTGCACTGCCCTCTCTCCACCTCACCCCCAGGAATACCTTTGGCTACGGCTTCCCCTTCACTCCCACCTTTTGTTCATATGTGTGTTGTACCATCCACCAAACAGTGATGACTCCATCTACATCCCGCTGTCTGATAATATGGACCAACTTCTATCTACCCATCCCAACTCTCTATTCCTCATATGTGGTGATTTCAATTGTCACCATGCCAGTTGGCTGGGTGTGGGTACCTCTCTCACCAGCCATGGCTCTTCAGCAGATGGACTTCTGTGACTCACTGGGACTGACACAATCTGTCAATTTCCCGACCCGGATCTCAGTCAACGGAGCATCTTCTCTTCTGGACTTGGTTATGACTAACTTCCCTGAAAATGTCTGCTGCTCTTCTTCTGCTCCAATCGGCTCATCTGATCATGTGCTTGTTAAAGTGGACATCTCTCTGGCCATTCTCAGAGAGCCTCCTCAGCGTCGACGAGTCTGGCATTTCACTCAGGCCAACTGGCACGGTCTTCAAGCAGCCATCAATCATCTGGACTGGTCTCCCATCTCTACCGCCTCTGACATCAACTCATCCTGGGAATTCTTCCAAAGTAAATTGCTCTCTCTCATGCACAGATTTATCCCACCTCGTCTTCAGTTGTCATACCCTTCCTCCCATCCATGGTACACGGAATCTTGTGGTGAGGCTATTGCCCAGAAACAACTTGCTTTCGTCTCCTGGAAAGCAAATCCAACGGAAGGAAATCTCATTTCCTTTCACAAAGCCCGAAACAAGTGTGTGTCCACCCTCAGGAGAGCCAGGAAACAATATCTCTCCGTTCTCGGGACAGAACTCTCTTATCTGTCTCCCTCTTCCAAATCCTGGTGGTGTCTGGTCAAATCTGTTTCTGGTGTTTGTTCCCCCTCCATCCCCTCCCTCACCTCAAACGGCCACACGGCTGACTCCGCACGTGAAAAAGCTGAATGCCTCAACTCTGTGTTTGCCTCTAAATCTTGTGTCCCTAACCCATCCCTCTCTGTACCCACCGTACCCAGTCGTACCGCTGCTCCTGGACTCTGTGTCCTTTCCTCCTGACAAGGTGGAAAAGTTTCTGTCAACCCTCGACTCTGATTCTGCAACTGGACCTGACGGCATCAGCCCACGGGTCTTAAAATCCTGTTCTTCCGTTCTTTCACTCCCTCTCTCTGTTCTCTTCACCCTCTCTTTTGCTCAAGGTCATCTGCCATCTGCTTGGAAATCTGCCAACATCACCGCTTTGCACAAAAAAGGTGCAAAAACAGATCCCAGCAACTACAGACCAATCAGCCTTCTCCCAATTATCAGCAAAGTCATGGAATCCATCATTGCTTCAGATATGAAATCTTTCCTCTTCTCCAATGGCTTGATCTCTGATCATCAATTTGGTTTCAGACCTGGTCACTCTACTCTGGACATGCTGCTTCTGCTTTCTCAACAATGGATGGAGGTCCTCAATGCCAAACAGGAAATTAGAGCTGTCTCCCTCGACATATCACGTGCCTTCGATACGGTCTGGCACCCAGCTCCCCTCACCAAACTCTCCTCTTTTGGTATCCATGGAAATCTCCACGCATGGCTGGCGGACTTCCTCTCTAGTCGTAGTCAACGTGTGGCCCTGAATGGGTTTCTCTCATCTCCTCTTTCTATTGTCGAGGAAGTGTTGTGAGACTCAAGACTCCAATGATGTCACAGGTTTACAAAAGATCACAACTTTATTAACTGGTTGTTCACTTCATTCCAATACCAAATAACTACCGTTTAACTCAATGGACCAGGTAACTCTATCCGCATAGTCCCTCTTTCGTGGCTGATGTCTTCTCTGCAGCGCCGTACTCGTGGTACGCGTTCATTCCGTCGGGCAGGGCTTCTGAGGATGAGTGCCCTTTGACTCAAAGTCTCTTCTGTTTATATGGGCAAACTTCAGTTAATCCTCTGTGCGCTGAAATCGTAATCCCTTCTCCGCAGCAATGTTACTCAGTCATCCTGCTCGCCTTCCTGGCACCAACTCGCTCCTCCCTGCTGGGAATTTGCTTCATCCTCTTTGCATCCCGATGAAAGACAATAGCACGGGCTTGGGAATGTGTGTTAGCCCGGGGTCGTGCTAAAGCTACACAACAGGACTCCCAGCTTCGACAGGGCGAGATGCATTCCTGACATTCTTACGACCACCTGCTCGTACCTTGGTTCGTTACCAGTTCCAACCAATGAGTTACACTGAGTTACACTTCCACAATTCCCTCATCTTTTTGTTTTTTGTTTATATTAACCATTAAATAATCAATCACTGCAAGTAAACATCATTACAAGTATAAGTAAATAATCATAACTTTGGTAATCAAATTCCCTTAGGCATACACCGTCATCCTGCAAGAATCACAAAACATTTCGTTGGTCATTGACTCCTTCCATATTGTTAATTCAATCTATTTCATTTGCATCACAAATATCTTTGTAAAACAACACTTCACCATCACCAAGATACAACAATTTTGCTTCACCATTTTCAAGTTTTTAAGGCATCTGCAACATCTGGCAAAAACGTTTCCCTCCAAACAAACGTTGATTCTTTGTTTGAAAGGAAGGGCTGATCACTTGTGTTTGAATTCAGGTATGAAACATTTTCTTCTGTCTTTATAAACACCTGCACTACTTCATGTAGGATTTCGCTGTTGTGGTAACGGTGCGGAGTCATAGACTGACCCTGCTCTCCATGTAGCATTCTTGCCACTCTTGCTGTGAACCATAATGATTCCTTGAACAAGGCCTTCGCCCAGTTGTAGTCGACTTGCCTCCTCCCTCATTATGAGTGGGCAGCAAGTGTTGGTGTAATGTTGATTGGCCAGCAAGATGTGGAACAGGGATGCCGGATGCATCCACAATGATGTTGGGACCATGGTGTTCAGGTCATTCATGGTCCATACCAGGAGCAACCAGCAGAATCGTGCACAGCTGTTGTGACAAGGGCACAGCCGTTTTTTTGCAGCTACATGCTGGTTCCCCGGACGTTGGTGAAGTAATAACATATGTCCCCGCATTTCACAGAGGTTGCAGGTAAAATGTCGTTGTCCTGCAACTTCTGATGTGATGAATGTTCGAAGCCTTCAAACAAGAGTAAGTGATCGCCTTTCTTTCATATGTTGCAGTGTGATCCAGGCAAATGGTCACATAAATTTCCTTGGTGAAGGTAAGCATCCATCTCCAAGTTACACGGGAGAATGTCTTCATCATTCTTTGAGAAAGAGGGTGTATGTCACGATTAACTTCATTTTTTTAGCCACAAATTTTCTTTCTCGAACGTCTTCCCAATTCCGTTAGCACCCCCTTCAAATGTGATCTCGTCTTATCCTTATGCTCAGTCACATCTGAATCTGCTTTCCACACACACTGAATCAGATAGGGTACATCTTACCATGAAATCAGCATAATTATGTATATCTTCCAACAGTTTCACATTCAACAATTTGTTGTTTTCCCTTACAACATTCAAAAAGTTATATTCATTTATATGCGTCACACAAGTAATATTCAATCAGGTATGTATTTGACTACTAAACTAAGAATAGCATCCACAATTGCTTTCAGGTTAATATAGTTTAAAATTAACTCGCGCAGGTATTTTAGCACTACTCTAAGAAAATTAATTGTATATGATTACAATCACAAACAGGAATATCTAATTCCCACCAAAAATTTTCCCAAACCAACAAATTAAGCATTAATGTATTATTACCATAATTCCTCTCCACTTTTTCTTTTCCCTTTTTTTTTTTTATTTTTTTTTTTAACAGTGTGTCACTCGTGGTGATATGAGTTCACTGATCTTGTAATTGACACAACTCATAACATTGTCGTTATGCCATTATCTTAATTCTACTGTATTCATTTGCAACATCACTTGATTTAATCTTTTAATCTCAGTATTTATGTCGCCATAAAAGTCTTCCTCTTGTGGTTCCACATTTCTTTCCTCATTTGTCACTTCATGCGTTATCATCGTG
The DNA here is from genome assembly GCF_964187855.1 of Myxine glutinosa. Classification (NCBI taxonomy): domain Eukaryota; kingdom Metazoa; phylum Chordata; class Myxini; order Myxiniformes; family Myxinidae; genus Myxine; species Myxine glutinosa. The sequence goes on along the minus strand of NC_136262.1, from coordinate 128,307,682 downwards.
TTGTTGGTTACCTTATTCAAACACACCGTCACTAAGGCTTTCAAGCAAGCCACCACTAAAACAATTGCCAATATAACTACTAAACCAACAAACAAGTCTGCTACTCCTTGTATATATTCATACCTATGACATAATTATATGTCGACATTCAACATTATATACCAAACTAACAAGCTTCCTAAAAGGTAAATAAAGAAAATCCCTTAATATGTAACATAAATCAGATTATTTGTCTTACCCTGATCCCCCTATCTCCCGGGGTTGAACTCAATCCCCTGATCATGAGTGTAGTTGTGATACATTTTTCACTCATGTTGTATTAATATCAGCAGGTAATTGTATGTCATGTGGGCAAATAAATGTCACTATCCCAAGTAGGAATATCACATGTTGAAAATGTAATGTTTATCAATGCAAGGGGTGTTAAAATGTAATTCAAATGACTGTAAATCACGACTATCATTTATCTGCCACTGAATGTTCTGCTGGGCTGCTAGGTGCAGCCTCATTTTCTGTGGGATCGTCCACCTTAGCCCCATGTGCTTGTTTGCAATGAGGGGCATGAATCCAACTTTCTATTTTGGGTCCATATTTTTTCCCCTATTCTTATCAATCTCCTATGGTTTATCATTTCGTTCCAAGATACCGCAACCAAAGGTTTTAACCAAAGCTCTACCAAACTATTTCCAATTTGAACAAAAAATGCCAGTGAAACAACGATTCGAAGAATTAACTTCAAGGGGTCAATAAATTTATTCTATAGCCAGATCTAATTTTCCCATCCAATAGTTTGCCTTGCCACATGTCATATTATAACACTTTAATAAACCTTCGAAAAATGTTTCCCATCTCAACAAATTTCCTTTTTACAAATAGCCATGTGTAACTTACGTATTTAACTACAATTTCCTCTCAATTTGTTTGGCCTAACTGGCCGCAAAAGTGGCTGCCAGCATGCAGTACCGTTTTTTATCTACCAAGGAAGTGCTCGTCCACACAAGACCTCTACCAAAATGTTGTTTGTAAAAACAAATCTGGGATTTCCGATTACATGGATGCACTCTCAGGACATTTTCAGGCTGCTGTTAACAATCCACTATGATAAATTAATTCCTTTACCCACAATCAAATAATTAGTACAAATTGAGGATATTATCCATCTGACATTCATTTATAGATTCATTATGTTGGATCTAATATACAGTATATATATATTTTTTTTCCCAATAATTTCGCACTGGTGTAAGGAAGAACAATAGCTCTCATAAGTCTTAGTAATATCGTAGTTAATTTACTCAGCATCGAAGAATTTATTTACTATCCATTTTCATCTGTTAACCAGTGACTTTGTTTGAACTCCAGAACTCAAAACTCACAATAGTTCAAACCAGCAAAATTTCCTTTACTATTTTCCCATATCATCTATGCCTTATACACATCCATACATACAGCCCAATTTATATTCTGATAAAATTCAAGTTTATATATATATATAAAATCCGTGAGCAGAGTACTCTGGGAAGTCAGTGTAAGACCTCTCCAAAATTTGGCTAATTTTGTACTCCCACATTTTTATGAAGCTCATATCCATAAATAGCTTTGATTCTCATATAAATTCTATCACAATGGAATCCCAAGATTACTTCCAATTTTTTACTATTAATGAATAGCTGCTCATAACTCAGCAAATCAAATCTTTATTCTCCATCTCCCTTGACAAAAGTGATAATTTTCATAATCAAATTATATTTATATTTTTTATTTTACGAATTCTCTCGATATGCGATCCCATCCCCATGGAACTATCTATTTTTCAGACAAGGCACACTGTCGGTGTCAACAATCTTGTAAGATTGATACACAAAAACAAAAACACTGACACACAAAATACCCACACACACATGCATTATGCGTATTTGTTTGCGTTGGAACCCTTATTTACAGATCCGGATGGGTGTCAACTTTATTTCAATTTCTCAAAATTTGTCCTTCAATTTTATAAGCGCTAATACACAAATGGACCAAAAGGTTTATTCTTAGAAAACCCCTATGACGTCACATTGACATTACCCTTTCAGTTCCCACAATAATTTATCCAAATTTGACTACCCACCCATTTGTATGTCAGTCGACCACTGACCTATCAATCGTGTGGAACAATAGTCCGAAATTCCCACCTGATCATGATGTGACTCTTGTCACTTGGTTTGCCAAAAAAATTGCAAAGCAATTGTTCCAAACTTTGTAAATTTAAAATTTTGTGCCCAACATAAAAGATCCAATTTCGGCATTTGATCAATTAATTATCAATTTGCTTACAAGCAAAATAAAAATGAATAATTCTTGCTCCGAAAACTTTTCAGACCCAAGAATCATCGACAGTTATTCATGTTTGTCCAGTAATCTAATTTGTTGAGGCCAATCGTCATTTGGGATTTGTCGCAATGAAGGCCTAATCATTGTCTGAGGTATCGGTCAGCACTGGTACCCTTGATCTTGGTTTACCCTATGAACTTGTCTTCCTTTTGGTATATGGACATCCTCTTTTCCAATGTCCCATCCGTCCACACTTGAAACACCGGTTTCTGTCGTTGCCTGGTCTGTGCACCTGTGCACTTGTATTGCTGGGCTGCATCTCTACATCCCTGAGTTGCCACTGCAATCTCTCGTTATCTCCTGAAACACGAAAAAATTCTCTGTACCGTCCTTTTTGGGGAGACAACTGGAAATCAGATGGGACAACTGTCACTTTCATTCCTAATTTCGAGGGCAGTTGTGCATTTGTCTCCTCCACTGTATCCTGTATCCTTTTTATTTTAAGTTCTAGATCCGTTATCCGTTCTTGCTGTTCCTGTTGTCTGGATTCACCATCCCAAAGATGGAATGCAAGCCAGTCTACCGTTAGATTCTGTCTCTTCCTGGCTTTCAATCTTTGTTCCAATCTTTCCAATCGACTTCGCTCAAATGTACCATCTCTTGGAAACTCCTCATCATGTCCCTTTGTCCACAAATACCAATTCTCGACCTGCCTTATAGCTTTGGCACCATAACGGTCGTACATATGATGTGTACAAGTACCTTTTTGTGGAATCTCTGGTTGTCCTTGTATATTCTTGCAGGCTCCATTTCCCATTCTGCCTTTTATCAAAGTAGCGTTGGATGTGTTGTAGTTTGTTCCTCTAAAGCTTCACTCGTACCTCCAGGAAGGATCTCTCCACCTGTTCAAACGGTGATTTCCAGAGAATCTCTCTCACCTGTGGCTTTTGCACAATCCAATCTCACAGATCAGTATTTGCAGATGAGCCAGAGGGTCAGTATGAAATGGGTGAATCCTCAGGTGTCCGCTCTGTTGAAGGGGAAATCACACAATGGTAACCGCACATATATATCTATATATAAACTCACCACCTTGCTCAATTTTCCAAGGTTGTCTTCACATTGATAATATCTCACAAAGATATTAAAGCTTCTTTCTTGAGACCGCATTTTCATCAATCAAACGATCAATATATTCAATTTAATTTATTCAATTCAATTTATCCAGTTAAATTTATTCAATTAAATTCAATCAATTAGATTCAATCAATCAACAATTCAATCAATTATTCAATTTCAATTAATTCATCAATATTCATCAATAAATCAAATTAATCATTTTGGATGACTCCTTGCATAAGCCCTTTCCCCAATGATGTCAGGACAGGTCCATCCATTGACTGAGATCGAATCTCATCGGTCGTCACCTCTGGTTCATACCTCATGTCAATTGATGAATCACCGTCCTGTCCTAGGTTCATATCTGACATATTTCCCCATTTTGCCTGGTCTCCACAAATTTTCTTTGCAACCACTAAAGGCAACTCATCCTTCATTCGTGAGACAGCCAAAATGGATGGCAGATATTAAAGTTCTTTGGGAAAAATATCTCATCATTTTTCTTTTAATAGTACCCAAATCTCTTGGCAATATAAATTTCGTAAAAGTCCTGAAATAAGACTGTAAAATTCCTTCAATCATGCTAAATTTTGAAACTCCATCGCTTGTAACACCCAATTTATCCCATAGGGCTTGAAAGTTCTTTCCCAAGTTCATGCAATCATTCTGCATTTGAACCCTATGATATCATTCATAATAATCATCATGATTTTATAGTCATGGTCCTATCATAATCATCTATTTAAAACGAACATTTCCTTTATCACCACAGCTATGTGGTATAATCAACAATAGAATAAAACTGTACATAGCAACAGGCTACCTCATGGCCACTTAGTATACCTATTGACAATAAGTCATAACAATATCGAATAATCATTGAACAATTCAAAAATCGCTTCCACTGCTCCAGCCGCAGCATTCGTCATTTTGTCTGCTCATCCGCGTGACCAAAACGAAATAAAGGGAGCTCAACCATTACACAGCGCTTTTAATGGCGCATGCCATAGGAACTCAACGCAATTTCGACTCGGCCAGAAAAACGAGCAAATTTTGCAGGATGTTAACTGGAATTAGCCGTGAAAGTATATACAAAATACACAAAAAATACACACCCACAAAAATAAACAACAAAACCCAAACAAACCCAAGGTCGACCCTCTTACACAGTAAATTACATCATTTCAGCATCGTATTGATTGCTGAAATATTCCAGGGTTTATACACACCTTAAAAGAGGTATGCGTGGTGTTTCCCCCTCCCACGTTTATTCCAGGGTTTATACACACCTTAAAAGAGGTATGCGTGGTGTTGCCCCCTCCCACTTTTAATTCCTCATTAAATTCCTCATTAAATTACTCATTAAATTACTCATTAAATTACTCATTAAATTACTTATTAAATTACTCATTAAATTACTCATTAAGTTACTCATTAAGTTACTCATTAAATTACTCATTAAATTACTTATTAGATTACTCATTAAATTACTCATTAAGTTACTCATTAAATTACTCATTAAATTACTTATTAGATTACTCATTAAATTACTCATTAAATTACTTATTAAATTACTCATTAAATTACTCATTAAATTACTTATTAAATTACTCATTAAATTACTCATTAAATTACTCATTAAATTACTCATTAAATTACTCATTAAATTACTCATTAAGTTACTCATTAAATTACTCATTAAATTACTTATTAAATTACTCATTAAATTACTCATTAAATTACTTATTAAATTATTCATTAAATTACTCATTAAGTTACTCATTAAATTACTCATTAACTTAACTTACATAGTTTCAGCATTGTATTGATTGCTGAAATATCCCAGGGTTTATACACACCTTAAAAGAGGTATGCGTGGTGTTGCCCCCTCCCATGTTTATTCCAGGGTTTATACACACCTTAAAAGAGGTATGCGTGGTGTTGCCCCCTCCCACTTTTAATTACTCATTACATCGTTTCAATTAAAAACATCGCTTCTACTGCTCCAGCCGCAGCATTCGTCACTTTGTCTGCTCATCCGCATGACCAAAACGAAATAAAGGGAGCTCAACCATTACACAGCGCTTTTAATGGCGCATGCCATAGGAACTCAACGCAATTTCGACTCGGCCAGAAAACGAGCAAATTTTTCAGGATGTTAACTGGAATTAGTCGTGAAAATATATCCAAAATACACAAAAATACACACCCACACAAATAAACAACATTTATTCCGTTCAACAGAACAAACATTTCCTATATCATGACATGCATGTCCTCAAAATTATATGACCAAGAGAAAAAGTAAAGCTAATTAAAACTGCGGGCAGTGATGATCCGGGGACCATACCGCTCCATCCTGATTGGACGGGTGCGTGCTAGAGTCGTTAACAACGACAGTCCAGATCCGATTGTTCAAAATTTCAACTCAATCGATCGAAAAATGAACGCAGGGATGCATTTTAAAGGTGCAGTGGCACTAACTGAGTTGCCACGAATATGGCCACGAAATTGCCAATATGGCCATCACAAAATATTTTCCTTAATCAATTGGCTCATAGCATAACCAATCAGCAAGTATCTCATCCGAAGATGTATCTCTGAGGAATTTTAATTAAATAAGTCATTTATAAATCAACGAGTTAATTTATTAAATGATTAATCAATAAATCAAAATTTTCCTTGACAGCCACATCACTTGGTCAGTGTCATGTCCAAATATCAGCTTCCTTACTCAAAAGGTGCCTGAGTTAATGTAATGTAATTACTGTAATAAGATTACTGCAATTACTGTAATGATACCTTCCCATGTTGTTCAAACACCCATGTTGGCCTGCTGGCAACTGACCTCACCTCGCCACTACCCCATACCCCTCCCCTCCTCCACTGGGGTGGGACTTCGACATGCCACGACACAGCACGGACACAGCTCATTGTAAAGACTCATTGTAAAGAACTCCCCATGGGGAATACAATATGTTAATGATGACGTCATCAGTCACGTGATTCGGCCGCCATCTTGGAAAAACCGAATAAATTTTATCCATTTTAAATCCATTTTAAATCCAGGCAATAATACAACAAAATGTCAAAAAGTCAAGGGGTGTAAATACTCTCTGAGGGCACTGCACACAAGAAAAAGAAGTTACAACTAGATAGTCGATGTCAAGTAATTTTGTACGAATGAGAACCACCACGAAGCAGGAGAAAACCACAAAGGGCTGGAAGCAATTTAGGGATACCTCAAAGGGCTGGAAGCAATTTAGGGATACCACAAAGGGCTGGAAGCAATTTAGGGATGCCTCAAAGGGCTGGGAGCAATTTAGGGATACCTCAAAGGGCTGGAAGCAATTTAGGGATACCTCAAAGGGCTGGAAGCAATTTAGGGATACCTCAAAGGGCTGGAAGCAATTTAGGGATGCCTCAAAGGGCTGGAAGCAATTTAGGGATGCCTCAAAGGGCTGGAAGCAATTTAGGGATACCTCAAAGGGCTGGAAGCAATTTAGGGATACCTCAAAGGGCTGGAAGCAATTTAGGGATACCTCAAAGGGCTGGAAGCAATTTAGGGATACCTCAAAGGGCTGGAAGCAATTTAGGGATGCCTCAATGGGCTGGAAGCAATTTAGGGATACCTCAAAAGGATGGAAGCAATTTAGGGATACCTCAAAGGGCTGGAAGAAATTTAGGGATACCTCAAAGGGCTGGAAGCAATTTAGGGATACCTCAAAGGGCTGGAAGCAATTTAGGGATACCTCAAAGGGCTAGAAGCAACTTCGGGATACCTCAAAGGGCTGGAAGCAATTTAGGGATGCCTCAATGGGCTGGAAGCAATTTAGGGATACCTCAAAAGGATGGAAGAAATTTAGGGATACCTCAAAGGGCTGGAAGCAATTTAGGGATACCTCAAAGGGCTGGAAGCAATTTAGGGATACCTCAAAGGGCTGGAAGCAATTTAGGGATACCTCAAAGGGATGGAAGCAATTTAGGAGTACCACAAGAGGCTGGCAAGACAGCTTGGAGGTATGCGCACCCACCTGGTTCTGAATCTCGACCCAGATATAAACTGTCACCCTGGTGTTTCTTGTGCAGGGCAAGGCATCAGTGTGCACTGTCTGTTGGAAGAACAAGCCGAAGGACCCATTTGCCAGGATTAAAGATCCTGAAGCATCAGTCATGAAGAGTGGACGAGTTATCAACAGCACCCTTGAAGGGGAACCCAAATACGCAGACCTCCCTGACGCTAATCTATCCCTCGATACCCTACAAAATAGATTTGACGTGTCTTTTTCCATTTCTGATTTTAAAAGTGGGTAATTTTGTGATGAAAAGTTGAAATCTTCTTCACAATTAGCCATGACGTCACACCGGAAGTTGCCCGTCATATTTGTACTGTCTACAGGTTACATCGCAGTACGATTTAACTCAAACGACGAACAATCTTCGAATTTCTACAAATATGTCAGGTCGATGCGTCCTTGGTAGTTACAGTATATATAGTGTGCGCCATAGTGTAATAGTACACAAACCAAGATGGTTTAATACTACACCAATGGCCGAACGATACAAAGGTTGCCAGAAATTGGACGAGGTTTGTCCGAAACACCAGAATGTGGATAGTGCCGACAAAATGTTCGTTTTTGTGTTCGGAACATTTCACAGAGCACTGTTTTGAAACAACAGAGATGGCTATAGATCTTGTGGTTATCCATCACGATTGAGGGAGGACACCATTCCCACAATGAGGCGGAAGAAACAGCCATCGCTCAAAACTGTAAGACCATCTTTAACCAGCTATCAGCACGTGTGCACAGATGATTTGAGCAGTGAATCAAACACCCATGTTGGCCTGCTGGCAACTGACCTCACCTCGCCACTACCCCATACCCCTCCCCTCCTCCACTGGGGTGGGACTTCGACATGCCACGACACAGCACGGACACAGCACAACCTCAGATACAAATGGCGTCCCGGGAAAGTATGAAACGGGGCCATCCTGGAACATATAGGACACCGGTCAGCCTGCTATGGTGGGACAAAGCTTTGGTCAATGTACGAGTGTTTCTGGGCAGTGTCGTGCCATGCTGTATCCGTCTCATGCCATGACCGTCCTGTATTTCTTCTGGAATAATACAACCGATTCATCAATTTATACAAAATCTCTGAAAAATTAATAGGCTACAAATAATATCATTTTGAATCTTCATTAAGGTACTAACACCGCCATCTTCACCAACGCCATCGTTGTCTGAATCGTTCACACATGGCTCAAAATGATACAGCTCCACAATTACCTCAAAATCGTTTTCCATCACTAATTTTGTCTCCAATAGTTTCTTCAAAATCGCGCTGATCAGTTTCAACATGCTGAGAACCTTCAGAATTGCTCATGACGGTGGATTCAGTATCGAAATCCGAGATCGAAATACACTTTTCAATATGCAAAGCCACCATTTGGATAAAGAAGAGTTCACAATGTGACATCACTGACAAAATCGAAAAGACACTCAAGGTCTAGGGCTTTTGTTTTTTTAACACGTTGTTTATTGGCAGAGAAATTCCCCCAAAAATTAGCTTTAAATTCAAACGTGATTAATGATTTTTCAATGATTTTCAGAAAAAAGAAATTGCGTTTGGGTTCCCCTTTAACAAATGACAAGTTCCTGCCACCAATCGAAGGTCACGTCAGGCTGCTTCTAAAAACACTTGGTCCAGAAACGCTTCCTCGGCTAACCCCACACAAGTGCAATTAATTTGGGCCTTTGAAGAACCAGAGGAGAAGGAGGGAGAAAAAAGTATATTGCAGATGTCCCATTGTCCCAGGCTCACCACACACATGGGCAATTTGTGAGATAAAAATGCCAACACAACATATTCAAACCAATGCATATCCCTGTTCACATTATGGAGTACAGTAGTCTTCATCTGAAGAGTAGTTTTGTTCATCGGAGATTATTTTCTATCGTGCTGGAGTCAAACAACAGCAGTATTTCATCATCAAATGGCCAGTGGGTCCATCCATTCTCAACCCACAACATTGAATTGTTTATTTGTGTACAATCTGTTACGTTTGTGGGGGTAAACAATGAAATACCTTAGACGAGATAGAATTGTATCGATTAGCATGCTCCGAGTGTCGCAAAGAAGCCATTTCGATGTATCTAAGTGGGGTCGAATGTCCGGTTAAGTGTTTACGTGGCTCCATACAAAAGGGTGGAGCTTGTGTTAAAAAAAGATAGGGACTATATGATGAACTCCCTAGTGTGTAGTTGCCCTTGGTGATTTCTCCCTATGATGTTTTATTACAAATAAAAAGCCATGTCACAAACGCTCCATTCACAGCCGACGCCATCAGGGCTGAGAGACACCCGGGCATTCTCGATCGGGAGACTAGGCCTCGCCCCGATGATGTGTGGCGAAGAGGCCACGCCCCGGCCTTCGTGATTGGTGTAGGTGTGATGGGCAAGGCTCAGGTGATTGGTAGAGAGAAAAGCCATCGTTAAACATTCGAGAACGGAAGGAAAAAAGACGCAGTCGAGCCATCTTGCTCTCTTCTAGTCTTGGCGGGCATGGCGAACGGTCGCATTTTTAACTCTCCTTTGTTCTGGCAATCAAATCTGGCAGTTGCTTTTGTTCTTTGTCCCTGGTTTGGCTGTTCCTGGCTCATGTGCGATCGTGGAGAGGAAGAAGCGGACCCTCTCTCTCTCTCTGATCGAACGGGTGGATGTTTGGCTGCCTGCTGCTTGGTCAGTGTGCAGGCGTGCTTGACCTGCGCCATTGTGGATGCGTCGATGCTCAGTCCTTTCACCAACGGACCAGACGCGTTCAACGAACATCAAGCCCCTTGTTAAGTATTTAATCATCAGAGCTAAGTGCCGGCCGGCAGAAACATTATTTATTTTTACTTTTGTTTTCCCCTTGTTTGTATACGAGTGAGCAGAGACGTCTCAAGTTAGAATTTTGTTTTACCTCACATTCATTTTATTTGGTTAACAATTACTTTTAATAAATTCATTATTTGTTGAATTTTACTTTTCTTGTCCTGGTTCGTTTCTTTGTTTTGTGGGTTTGGAATAACCACGTGTGTTCCCGATCAGATAAGGCTTCGGGCCTTTCCCGCATGCACCAAAGACAATCCCGCAAAGGTTTGAAATACGCCCCGGAGTTAAAGCTCGTTTCGGTTATTCGTCACCCAGGGGTCGTAACCCCGGGAACGCGACAATACATAGGATCAATGGTGTTCCGTATCATTTTGATTCATTTGTGTTTCCGATATGTACTTAAGTGAAGGTTAAGTTAAGTTTTTCCATAACAAGGCCCCTTAGCCCCCCCCCCCCCCCCCACCACATTATTTTTAAAAATCCCTTTTTAAGGCCATTTTCCCTGCTAGAGCGGGGATTAGCCTTGCGGGCCCCATGCCAATCACCATGGTTTCTTGTTTGAGGCAATGTTTTTATGGCCGGATGCCTTTCCTGATGCCAACCCTTTTGATCGCTTCTTATGACACACCGCTATACGGTGTACCTATTCTAGGCCCCAGCAAACACCGGCACGTTCATCCCAGCAAGACCTCGGAAGGATGACAGGCTGAGTCAAACCCCCCTGGCGTGAATTCAATGATCGACCGGGATTCGAACTCATGATCCTCGGATCTCAAGCCAGCACCCTAACCGCTCCCCTCCCTCCCCCCATTATATAACAATGCATATGGGAAATTCATATCTGAATAAGGTCGTATTGTACAATGTTTCACTTTTAGAAACGCATTCATGACGTAAATTGACGACTTGCTGAACGGTATTGTGTCGTTTAAACATAGGGGAAATATCCCTGGTGCTCACCTGGTATAATAAAGTTTCCCTGTACTACACTGACTAAAGGTATTTTCAACCAATTTCAGTGGTTGCTAGAAGACAGCGCAGCATGTGGAATCATACAAACCTAATCATAATGATCTTAATCCACCGTCATTAAAACTTTAAACAAACAAAGAAGAAAATACCTATTTTGGGGGGCAAACCCCCTGTCGACCCTCAAAGGGGCAGATTTTTTTTAATGCCGTGAACAAACTTTGGTACATCACGGCTGATGACGGTCATGGTGAAGTTTCATCGAAATTGTGTGTGTAGTTTCTGAGAAAAGAGCAAGCTCCTATTTTTTTGGGGGGTGGGGGGGTGGGGGGGGGGGGGGAAGTGGGATGGTGATCAAACCTGGATCCACTTTAGCCCCCGGTAAAACCCCTGAGACGCCGATTTTTTTAATGCCGTGAACAAACTTTAGTGACAACACAACAAATATCATTTGTGCCAAGTTTGGTCACAATCCCATCAGCGGTTTCAGAGAAGAAGTTGCAAGTGTTTACGAACTGACGATGCGCCATCGCATAAGCTCCCCGGAACTACATTCCAGGTGAGCTAAAAATGAGTACACTGAACACCAATCAACACAATGGTATTTAACCTTACCTCGAGACCCGTGACAGCATTTCCATTCCACACCAGCAATGCACTTTCTTGGTAAAGTCGAGTCAGTACCTAAAACATGAAATATGACGATGAAGCAATTATGGTGAATGTCTCATGTTTATCAAAGTATCAAACAGACAACACAGACATTACCAGCAAAGAGCCAAAATGGATACCATTCAACGATCTAACGCAAATTATAAACTCACATGTCGACGCTTGTCCAACGTGTCATAGTCGTGTTTGCAAAATTATTCAGCTGCCAAACAGGACTGTTCAACCAATCCTGAAAAGTCCAAAATAAAAAAATTTAAAAAATGAATTCAATAAATAAAAAAAGAATAAAAAATGTAATATTTAAAAAAGTAAATAAATAAAAATATTAAATAAATAAATACATACATACATACATACATACATACAATCGATTTTCATAGTCATCCCACCAGCTGCTCACTAGTCCTGTGTCCATCATGTCGATTTGCAGTCAAAGATCCATGTGCATGCCACTGACATGGATGACAAAAACATTGGTAAACAGTATTTTTATACAAATCAAAAAGACAAAAGTAAACCATGGAAAGATACATAAGGTGGGATGGTCATTTCAGGAGTTGTGTGTGTGACTTAACTGAACACGATACGTACGATGGACAGAGATTCAACATGTCGGGGGTCAAAGCAGTACCCTCTACTACTACACATGTTAAACTTGTCTTAGTGTGGTGTACATATGTGTGTACATGTGTGTACCTGTGTGCGTGTGTGTGTGGATGTATATGTGTATGTGTGTTTATATATATATATATATATATATATATATATATATTTATATATATATATATATATATATATATATATATATATATATATATATATATATATGTCGCAGTGTGTACCCTGGTTAGAATAGGTACACCGTATCCCTGCGTGTCGTAAGAGGCGACTAAAAGGGCTGACGTCAGGAAGGGCATCCGGCCATAAAAACATTGCCTCAAAAAGAGAACCATGACAATTACAACTACATATGGGCAGGGTACAGCCCGAATGGAGATCAGTTTCTGAGGTTTGGGACATGGAATGTAGGGACAATGACAGGGAGATCAGGAGAAGTGGTGGAAGTATTGGTCAGAAGAAGAGTGAATATATGTTGTGTGCAAGAGACGAGATGGAACAGAAGTGAAGTGGTGTGAGAATGGTGAAGGGTAGGCAGGGACAGAAATACAAGTTTGTGTGGCAAGGGTGCCCGGAGGGCGTGAATGGTGTTGATGCCCTGTTTTCTGAGGAGTTTGTAGACAGTGTGGTGAGTGTGACTAGAGTGAGTGAAAGGTTGATGATGATGAAAATGATGATTGGAAAGCTCTTGATGAACGTCATCTCGGGATATGCTTCGCAGGTTGGTCGGAGCGATGAAGAGAAGGACAAGTTCTGGTGTGCGATAGAGAAGCTGATGGAAAACGTGAAAGATGAGGAAGTTGTTGTGGTTGGAGGAGACCTAAATGGACATGTGGGAAGGAGTATGGACGGTTTTGAGGGAGTTCATGGGGGTTACGGATATGGTGTGAGAAATGGAGAAGGTGAAAGGATTTTGGAGTTTGCTGATGGAGCTGATTTGTTGATTTGTAATACTCAGTTCCAGAAAGAGGATAATAAGCTTGTTACATACACGTCAGGTGGGTCGACGACAACCGTTGACTACCTGATGGTGCTTAGGCGAGATAGGGGGCACCTTCGGGACACAAAGGTGTTCCCGGGGGGAGGAGGCTGTTTCACAGCACCACTTGGTTGTCTGCGACATAAGGTGAAAGGTGCGGGGAGAGCTCGGCGGGTGAAGTCCCAACCGAGAATGAAGGTGTGGAGGTTGAAAGATGTGACAGTAAGGGAGGCATTAAAAGAGAGGCTGAGTAGAATAGAGGATGATGTGGTTGAGCTTGAACGTGGTTGGATGTCAATGAAAGATAGTCCGTTGGGAGCCGTTGGTGAGGTATGTGGATGGACAAAAGGACCACCGAGGCACTCGGAAACATGGTGGTGGGATGATGAAGTTGGAAAGAGGATTGACGAGAAGAGGAAGAAGTTCAAGGAGTGGCAGAAGGAGAAGGGTACGGGGGCAGAAGAGGCAGAGCATGAAAGTTATAAGGCAGCCAAGAAGGCTGCAAAGAAAGAGATCGCAAAGGCGCAGGAGGCATGTAGGAAAATGTTCGGAGAACGCTTGCATTCGGAAGAGGGTCAGAGAGCGGTATTCAGGATTGCAAAGCAGATAGCGAAAGGGAGGTGTGATGTGATGGGGGTGATTTGCTTGAAGGATGAAGTGGGACAAATCGTTGTGGACCCAGATGGAATAAAAGGAAGATGGAAAAGATATATGGAAATGCTGTTGAATACAGAGAATGAATGGGATGGCAACATAGAGATTAACCCAGTTTTAGGACCAGCAGAGAAGATAACCGGAAAGGAAGTTGAGGAAGCGATAAAAGCAATGAAGAGTAGAAAAGCGGGAGGGCCGACAGGAGTTGTGGGAGATATGTTGAAGGCAGCAGGAAGTTGGGGTGTGAAGAGAATGACAGAGATCTGCAATCTGGTGGTGAAAGAAGGTCGTATTCCAGGGGATTGGGAACTGAGTACCCTCGTCCTTCTATACAAGGGGAAAGGTGACCCTCTGGACTGCGGCTCGTACCGAGCGATAAAGTTATTTGAGCATGGAATGAAGGTATTGGAAAGGGTGTTGGAGAGGAGGATAAGGAAGAAAGTGAAGATCGATGAAATGCAGTTTGGATTTATGCCAGGAAGAGGAACGACAGACGCGCTCTTTATTGTGAGGCAGTTGCAGGAGAAGTACATGGAGAAGAGGAAGAAGTTCTTTCTTGGGTTTGTTGATCTGGAGAAAGCATTCGATAGGGTTCCACGCAAAGTGCAAGGGGCTCATCCCACATGGGCAATGAGGAAGTTAGGAGTCGAGGAATGGTTGATCAGAGTAGTGATGGCAATGTACAAAAGAGCGCGCACAGCTGTAAGGACGAAGGACGGGAACAGTGGTGAGTTTGGGGTGAAGGTGGGAGTGCATCAGGGGTGGGTACTAAGTCCACTACTATTTGTAGCTGTGATGGAGGTGCTGGCTCAGAACGTAAAGGAGGGTTTACCGTGGGAGTTGTTGTATGCAGATGATCTGGTGTTGATTGCAGAAAGTATGGATGGACTGAAGGAAAAGATGAACAAGTGGAAGGAATGTATGGAGACAAAAGGTCTGAAGGTGAATATAGGAAAGACGAAGGTGATGGCAAGTGGTAAAGCATGTGGTGAGGTGGAAAGAACTGGGAAGTGGCCATGTGCTGTGTGCAGGAAGGGTGTCAGAGTGAACTCCATTCAATGTACAATGTGCGCTGAGTGGGTTCATCAAAAATGTAGTGGTCTGAGAGGGTCATTAACCAGTGTGACAGCTACATTCAAATGTAAGGTGTGCACGGAGGGTGCTGCAGATGGAGAAAATGTTGAGTTGGATCTTGGAGACGGCGTGAAGCTGGAAGGTGTGAAAACATTTTGCTACCTTGGAGACATGCTGAATGGAGAAGGTGGATCAGACTCGGCAACGGTTGCTCGAATGGGATGTGCAAGGAAGAAGTTTCGGGAACTGAGTGGCGTGCTGATGAGGAGGGGAGTGTCGTTGAAGCTGAAGGGAAATTTTGTATGCTGCATGTGTGAGAAGTGTTATGATTTATGGGAGTGAGACATGGGTCATGAATGTAGAGCAGCAACGAAGGCTGGAAAGGGTGGAAATGCGAATGGTTCGGTGGATGTGCAGAGTATCGTTGAGAGACAGGAAGACAAATGATGAATAGCGAAAGATGATGGGAATAGAGCCTGTGATTGATGCTGTGAAGAGGAACCGGTTGAGATGGTTTGGTCATGTGTTGAGGAAGGATGAAAGTGACTGGTTGAGAAGAGTGATGGAAATGAATGTAGAAGGAAGTGGAGGACGGGGAAGACCGAGAAAGACTTGGCTAAAGATGGTGGAAGAAGAAATGCGGGCAAGGGGGTTAACAAGGAGAGATGCAGAAAATAGGGCAAAATGGAGAAGATTGTGATGGGGACCGCAAGGCTAACCCCTGCTCTTACAGGGAAAATGGCCTTGAAATGCATGTTGTTATATATATATATATATATATGTGTGTGTGTGGGTGTCCATGTGTGTGTGTGTATGTGTGTGTATATATATATATATGTTTGTAGGTGCACGTGTGTATGTGTGTGTGTGTATGTATGTATGTGTGTATATGTGTTTGTGGGTGTACGTGTGTGTGTGTGTGGTTGTGGATCTACTGATTTACCATCAATTGATGTGGATCCATGATCGAGGTTGTGGATCGGCCATTTGGAGAGGTCCTGGGCTGAAAGGATCGAAACCTCGAGGGAGAACGGTGCCCAGCTGATGATCCATGCAGTCGGGGAACTAGTCAATTGCTTACGTGTTAAGGTTCCTGCTTTCGGTGGAGAAACTATGTTTGAGGTTTACAATTAAATAAAGTTGAATATGGGATGTTGTGAAATTAACATCATTTGGAGCAATCCTTTAAATTATTTATATTTAAGTTTATGAACAACCTTCACTGCACAATTACTTAAATGTGTGTGTGTGTGTGTGTGTGTGTGTGTGTGTTTGTGTGTGTGTGTGTGTGTGTGTGTCTGTGAATAAAAGAGAGAGATAGAATTGTGAGGAACAGAAATGAAAAAACGAGATGTGTGTGTGTGTGTGTGTGTGTGTGTGTGTGTCTGTGTATGTGGGTGTGCACGCACATGCATTCACATGTTATCAGAAGTAAATACATTGTGTAGATGACATCATTTGTGCATCTGATAAATTGGTCGTAACCATTTTGTGAAACTGAATGTGCAGGTGCAGCATCTAACTCAATATGTCTAAATGTCACACACGTCCATGCCCGTCTGATTCCCACAGGTGACCCACTCCTTGCCCCTTTACACCCCTTCGGCTAAGACGATTTACACCCCTCAGAACATCTTTAGACCCCTTATACCCCTTATACCCCTTTTAACCCTTTACACCCCTTAGGCCACTTCGACCCTTTACATCCCTTATACCCTTTAGAGCCCTTGGACTCTGTTCGACCATTTACAACCCTTAGACCCCTTGAGACCCTTTACACCCCCTTAGAAACCCTTGACCCTTTCCACCTTTTAGAACATATTTAGACCCCTTAGACGCCTTTTAACCCTTTCCACTCCTTCGACCCTTTGGACCCTTTACACCCCTTAGATCCCTTTGACCATTTACACCCCTTCAGATCCTGAACACTTCTTTGACCCTTCACACCCCCTTTCGATCCATTACACCCCTTAGACCCACCCCTTTGACCATTTACATCCCTTTCGACCCCTAACACTCCTTAGAAGACCTTTTACAACACTTAAACCCCTTTAGACCCTTCACACCTCTCAGATACCCTTTTTCTTCTCTTTTTTTGCATACAAGATCGAGGCTGGTGTGAGGATATATCGAGGCCTTTCAATCCTCTACACCCCTTAGACCCCTTTAGACCCTTTACACCTCTCAGATCCCCTTTTTTTTCTTTTTTTTTGTATGCAAGATCGAGGCTGGTGTGAGGATATATCGAGGCCTTTCAATCCTCTACACCCCTTAGACCCCTTACCCCCCATTAGAAACCTTTGACGCTTTACACCCATTCGACCCTTTACACCTCTTTGGACGCTTTAAACCCCCTTAAACAACTTTAAACCCCTTTGACCATTTACAGCACTTATACCCCTTTCGACCATTTACACCCCTTTAAACCCCTTCGGCCTTTGACACCCCTGAATATTTACACTCACTGACTGAATATTTACACTGAATTTACAAATTAAATTTACATAACATTTATAGAAAATAGAGAAATGTAATTAAATTGTGTGTGTCTTCGAACCAACAATTCCCTGCTACTGACGCTGCTTCAAATTGAACATTTCAACGTTCTTTTCTTCCAATTTCTTCTGCAACTCAGCGTTTTTCGTGTTTGGCGTTTTTCTTTCCTCTCGCGCACCAATCCAATGGTTTGACCACCATGTGCTTGAAGTTGACCACCATGTGGGTCTCCAGTACAACAGTTGTTTTTATCACATCTGTTAAATTATAATGATATGACATGTCATTGACATTGACATTGACATGACATGACATGTCATGACAGAGACATGGGTAATAAACGTAGAGCAGCAACGAAGACTGGAAAGGGTGGAAATGCGAATGGTTCGATGGACGTGCGAAGTATCGTTGAGAGAGGGGAAGAGAAATGATGAATTGCGAAAGATGATGGGAATAGAGCCTGTGATTGATGCTGTGAAGAGGAACAGGTTGAGATGGTTTGGTCATGTGTTGAGGAAGGATGAAAGAGACTGGTTGAGAAGAGTGATGGAAATGAATGTAGAAGGAAGTAGAGGACGGGGAAGACCGAGGAAGACTTGGCTAAAGATGGTGGAAGAAGAAATGCGGGCAAGGGGGTTACAAGGAGAGATGCAGAAAATAGGGCAAAATGGAGAAGATTGTCATGGGGACCGCAAGGCTAACCCCCGCTCTCGCAGGGAAAATGGCCTTAAAATGCTTGTTGTTGTTGTTGTTAAATAAATATGACAATGTTTAAAATGACAAGACAAACAATCATGATCACCAAGTAGTCCGAACAAGGGGCATCTCACAGTAATAGAGCTTTTTAATTTATCTCCACTTCCTGTCCAGACATGGGGCTATGACTGAACCACTAAATTGTGGTAAAACGAGGATTTATTAATACTTAGGCAGTTAAGACCGAAAAATAGGGCGTATCGTTCATTTTTTCAGGAAAGCACCAAATTTGGCACAGATGTAGTATGGACCTATGCAATTGTTTTCCTGAGGGGCGCCCAAACATTCAGAACCCCAGGTGGCCACCATATTGAATTTCAACATGACCGCCATTTATTTCCATTTTCCTTGAATCTCTCATTGTATTTTAGGTAAAATTTCAATTACAAGTGATACACATTGTTTTATTGGTCTCTGATAACAATGAAATGGTATTAATTAATCAAAGTTACACACAGTTGCAGTTTTAACTTAAAATATTGTGGGCACTTGAAAGGTGGAGGCTCTCGCACAGACGCGTAGTACCACAAGCACTGTCCATCGCAGTCACACAGTGATGTGCAGGGCAGATTTGCCCTGGAGCATTTACAGTTGCCTTTACAGGCCGACTTACAATGGCAGCTTGTAAGCTCTGAACATGCCTCCTGTATCAGTGGTATTGTGGTCCAAATTGGTGTCCAAGAAGTCCCTGTTTTCAGCCAGCCCCAATCAGCTGGTGATGGAAGTTCTGGGTAGGGCACAAGTGCCTGACTCCATACGTGTCCAGCCTGAAAACATGCACGTTTTAGGTGTTTTTCGAAGGCGTCTGCTGTTGGGGGAATGTGATCAATTGTTCTTGCCTTCTTCGTGAACAAGTGTCGGCGCATGTCATTCACTGTCTTTATCTCGGTAGTCCGGTCATAGAGGATGGCAACATATCTTTCTATGCTCTGTAGTTCCATAGTAATAGCGTCCACAGATGGCCTATAAGCGAGAGCATGAAAGGTCTGTGTGATGCTGGGGTATGCCTCC
Source organism: Myxine glutinosa (assembly GCF_964187855.1). Lineage (NCBI taxonomy): Eukaryota > Metazoa > Chordata > Myxini > Myxiniformes > Myxinidae > Myxine > Myxine glutinosa. The sequence goes on along the minus strand of NC_136262.1, from coordinate 128,288,140 downwards.
CAAGCCTTCCAGGCTGTCTTTTTCCCAATTTGGGCAAAAAATGACACTGTGTCGCAGCCAGTGAAGGCATGAAATAATGGCAAAGACTCGGACTTCCTGCGGCCAAGGCCGGTGGCAATTTTATGGATGGCAAGGTAGCGGTAGCTTTTACCAGTGCCAATGGCAATCCAGAGTTCCTCCACACCGTGTGACTGGTAGGTAAAGTATTGTGCTATTGCCAAGACCACAATATCAGAATCTACAGTTCGAATCAATACCCGTTTTCTCCCCTTTTTCACGGCGCCCCTCAGGATTTAATTTTAATTTCAAAATTTCTGAATTTTTGGGTGCCCCTCAGGAAAACAATTGTATAGGTCCATACTACATCTGTGCCAAATTTGGTGCTTTCCTGAAAAAATGAACGATGCTTCCTCTTAACTGCCTAACTATAAGGTTTAGAACCTTCACCATCAGTCCTTCAAATTCACTGCAATATCCTCCATCTGCTCTACTTCTCCACTTTCAGTCTATTCCACTATCACCCACTTCAGTTTCGCTCTTCCACACGCTTAGACTTCTGGAGATGACAAAGATAAGTAATCAACTCGTGCTGTTACAGAAATCCAAATGATGCAAGAGATCTCACCATTCCGCCAAATGATAGATGACGCAACATCAAGGGCACTTTCGCAGTTCTTCTCAAAATGTCATCTTCCTTTTGCGCTTTCCTTGGCAAAGCCAAGCCAAAATTTTTTTGAATTTGCCAGGAGATTTCTGAATGCATGGGAAAGATAATAAAAGTATTTCGAAACTTGACTCATCCTCTACCATCAGCTTCTCAAACGATAACACAAGATTTATATATGGCAACATGGGATCAACTTTATATGAACATACCTTATGAATAAACAAAATTCCACACGACAAACATGATTATTTTCGTCTTATAAAGAAAAATAGCCAAAGAGCACAAAATCGTAAATTTGGGTCAACCTCGAATATGTTCAGAATGATTATATCAACCCCACGCGCTCCTCCAACTCCAAGCTACTCTCCTGCAAGTTGACATTATCTCGGATTTGGAGTATTCAGACCAGTTTCACTTTATTCTCATTTCTCGGTTGTCTCCAAGAATAACTTACCTGTTTCTTTTCACTCCTGCACATCTCACAGGCCTCATAAGCTGTGTGGTGCTTCACTCTGAACGTTTTTGTTTGCTTTTCCATTTCGAAAACATTTTTCTTCCCCTTCTGAAGGGCAATCATGATTTCATCGAAGTTCTTCTTGGTCTGACTCTGGAGGTAACGTTGCCGTGCAGCACCGCACTTCTCATTTTGCAGCTGCTGCGTCAAATTAAATGCTTCAACCTTCTTTTTTTGCAATTTCTTCTGCAACTCGGTGATTTTCTGTTCGGCTATCTTCGTCTCTCTTTTTTGGCGCCCGTCGATCATCTTTTCTTTCAGACTTGCCTCACGCTGAGCAAATTCATCATTAATCCATTGTATTTCCTTCATATTTGCCAGGGCCTGTAACAGACAATGAAAAGAGAGATCAACACTTCATGTAACACAGATATGTTGATACACAAACACAGGTCTTGTAGTTAATGTGAGGGTTGGTCGGAAAAAAAGAAAGAAAAAAAAGAGAGCTATGATTGAATTTGTTCTTTTTTTTTTTTTTTTTTACCGCAGAAAGTGCTTTTCCTCCTGACATCCATGTGCATTTGAAATATGTGTTTGCTCATTGTACCAACTCGCAACGGTACCCGCCCTATGGGCGGGGCTTCAATTGGGGAAGCCCAAATGAAAATAGCAAAATATCAGAAATTGAAGGCTTTTTTTTATTTTAAATGATTCATATAAACATCTGTTGAATCATATCACATGCAAATCATCAAAATCTAAACAGTACATGGTGACCATTTTCAAAAAAGATTGATTTATGCAAAACGGAAACGGCCGCTACACGTCTTTCTCAGTTGCACGTTTTTGTGTGAAGAGTGCGCGCCGAATCTGTAACACGGAAGCGGCCGCTACACCTGTTTCTCAGTCGCTTTGCACACGCTGCCGTGTTACTTCGGAGCGGCACATTTATATCGGAAGAGTTTGTCAGGAGTCGATCTATTCTCTCCTGGTACGTAGAATTTCAACAAAAGCTACATCACTGTTCATATCGGTAAATATTATTCCATCGTGTTTGGAAAAACTGCAAAATTGGAAAACTTGGGGGAGGGGAGGCGGAAGGTGGAGGAGGAGGGAGGGGATGAGGGAGGGGGGAGGGTGGAGGAGGAGGGGACGGGAGGGGGGAGGGGAGGGGGATGGAGGAGGGGAAGCGGGGGAGGGGAGGGTGGAGGGATTGGGGGAGGGGAGGCGGGGGGGAAGGGGATTGGAGGGGGGAAGGGGGAGGGGGAGAAGGGGAGGGGGGAAGGGGGAGGTGGAGGGAAGGGGAGGTGGAGGGAAGGGGAGGGGAGGGGGGAGGAAGGGGAGTGGCTCACGTTGCTGAGTGAATGTGGCTCACGTTTCTGAGTTCAGTTGGGAGATCTCGCGAGATCTTGGAGACGGCGGCAGGGATTTTCGAAGCTCCACACGGTCTCCACGTTTTTCGAAGTTAAGTCTGTTCACAATTGTATTTTGTCGAAACTGTATTTATCTTTCGGTGTGTGAAGTTATTGTGTGCAACTTTGGTTGTTTCTCGGTGTTTATCTTTCATAAATTGATCGTCTGTTTGCCGTGTCGCGAGCAAGGCCTTGTACAGTGTGCACTGTACAACCTTGAGGCTTTGTTTTTCTCTCAGTGGTCCGTCGTTTGTGATCCAATAACTTTCGTTCTCTGTATTCCCAGTCTTTTCACCCATAGCCTACTTCCTTGTGTAAATCTCAACTCAAAAAAAACAAAAACAAAAAAACATTTCCTTCTCTGTTCTCATTCGTTTATTCATTCTTATTCGTTCGTTCGTTCTTCGACCACGTGTTTCTCCCCCATTTCCCCAGATAGTTTTCACTCATTAACCTTCAATGTTTACACTTTCCCCTCAAGTTATGTATTCCGTCATATTTTATAACACCTTTTTCTTCTTCTTCTTTAAAATGTTTTATACCTCTCCCACTGCCCCCTTCCCACGCCCCCCCCCCCCAAAGCCCTCGCCCTCTCTCAGATCTCTCGATGTCTCCATGTCTCTCGGTCCCTGCTCTCAAATGTTGTGTTTGTGTCCTTCCCCCTCTCTCCCCATCTTGTCTACCGCTCCCTATGTTATATGTTTTATGTGTCGGTTTGTCTTTCTGTGTGATTAATGTTCGCTCTTTCACGAGCCTCGATCTTGTATACAAAAAAAAAAAAAAAAAAAAAAAAGGGTGTTGCCGATCAGGAAGAAGAAGAAGCCATACCACCAAATTCGTACACTTCCGGAATTGTTTGATGTATTTGTATTCAAATGTCTGGTAATTGTTTTGTATTTATTTATGCAAATGTGTACTTGTATATAACTGTTATTAATTTTAAAAGGCTTCGGCACTATCGAGCGATTTTTTTTTTTTTTTACTCCAAAAATACTCCAGGTTTCTCACTTGATAAAGCTTACCTCGGCATTAAACTTCCGCTCGGCATCGTGCAGGTGTTTGACAAAGTGGGCCTTTTGTCTCTTCTGTTGCGTGAGACAATGGTCCAGTTCTCCCACTTGGCACTCACTTGAGCTTTCTTCATCACGCATCCGCTCGGCATCTTGGAGGCGTTTGACCAAGTGGGCCTTTTCTCTCTTCTGTTGCGTGAGACAATGGTCCAGTTCTCCCACTTGGCACTCACTTGAGCTTTCTTCATCACGCATCCGCTCGGCATCTTGGAGGCGTTTGACCAAGTGGGCCTTTTCTCTCTTCTGTTGCGCGAGACAATGGTCCAGTTCTCCCACTTGGCACTCACTTGAGCTTTCTTCATCACGCATCCGCTCGGCATCTTGGAGGCGTTTGAACAACTGGGCCTTTTCTTTCCTCTCTTGCGCGAGAGTCTCCTCCAGGTCGACGTTGTCGGTCTCAAGCCGATCATTTATGTCTTTCAAATCTGTAAAATTAAAATGACAATGTTTTCGGAAAGGAAAGTAATGACTGGTTGAGATTTATCGATAAATGTGAGAAAGATGTTACTCTGTTTTGGAATATCACCACCAATAAAGTTCTGTCACCAGTCAACCGCCATACCACCTGAAAATATAAACATGAATCATGTTTTGAAAGAAAGGAGAAACAAATCTCACCTAATTTTTCCATTTTCACCGCATTCCGATCTGCAAATACCCGCTTCAGTACTTTTTTTACTTCAGCAAGCTGTGCACGCAAACGACGGGTGTATTCTTCTCCATCACCAATTATTTCAAGGAGGTCCTCATTGGTTTTCCACAGAGAGTGAATATATTGTTGTCGATTGATGCAATCGCCCCTCTGGTGATAATAGCGGAAGCACTCCTCACGTATGTGCAAAGACAATAGAAAATATAATGGTGATTTAAACATGTAATGAGACATACTTTGACAGATAAAGCATCCAAATTAGACCTGAGGTTGGGCCCCAACCGTTGGGGTTCCCTTCCCTTACCGTGAGGATAAAATCTTCGTCTGTTATTTCGGGAGCTGATGGAGAAACTTCCTGTAACGCAAAATGGAGACAAAATTTATACTTGTACCAGTGGATCAGGTTTGAATTCTGCAAGCAGATACATAAATCAACAAGAACGGCACTCGGTGGAGAGCGTACCTCCACCAGGCTGAACAGTTTACGTTTTGTATCCCACTGATAGGCCGGATCTGATTTTGGACCTGAAGGGGAGATAACATCTCTAACATGTTAGATAACATCTAACATCTCCACACAAATAACATCTCTCCTCCTGCAACAACCCCCACAATCTCAAGTTTACTGGTGACGGAAGCACATCATACGTTGCCCGCAACAGGAAATTCAACAATATTGGCTCCATCCTCCAAATCTCTTGCCACTTCAACATCCTCACCGCACACCTTCCCACTTAGTCCAAGCACCTTGCTGTGCCTGACCGACTGCTTTCACATATCTCCCCTCCTCTTCCTTTCTTCTCACCTCCCTCTCAACCATTTGATATATATATATATATATATATATCAAATGAATCAATTTTTAGTTCTCCAACCTTTAATGAGCAAACAAACAACCGCTCGACGTTTCGATCAGCAACACAGATAAACGTGCATCCACTGACGTGACGTTTCTCAAGAGTAAAGCAAAACAACTCTATCCTCCCTTATAAAAGGGAAAAAGAGGCGGGGACACCGAACCACCAATCAATGCCATTCTGGAACAAGTCGTGCCATTCAAATTTAAACCGTACATCCAAACCGTTGCACCAATGAAACCACACCTTGGGACGTCACATCAAAACAACCGTTAAATTACACGTTGAATCAAACAAAACGTAGCATAATTCACATAAATCGATGAAAAATAAACAACATGATTGGGAATAATTTATATGCTCGGTGACGCAGTTTCTCTGGTCCGTTTCTGCATGAGAGGGCCAAAAGCTGGTGGTAAGTCCAACACCTCCTCTGTGAGCGACACCACAGACTCCTCCACGTGCCATGCCTCCAAAATCCTCCTTCTTCGTTTACTGGGGGTTGCCCCCAAAAGGCTGGCATTATTCCAAAGGGGAACTTGGCCAGCCTGAAGACCATGTTTGGTAATGGCAGATCTCTTTGGAAAGTTGCAGTCGAAGGCCTTGCGGTGGTCATGGAGACGTTGTCCTAATGTTCTCCGTCTCACCAATATATTCAGCCCGACAAACACAGGGAACCCTGTACACCACCCCTGCCCGGTCATTCCTTGGAAGCTTATCCTTAACATGGTGTACATCCTGCCAAGTTGGTAATCGAACGTGTCCATCAAACTGAACGATGTAAAACAACACGTGCAATAACTCACCATTATGTTCGTTTCCAGTGGTCGTTGAAAATATTCAAAGCTGGTCGAGCATGCGCCGCTTGCTGTATGAGATTCGGGAGGTCATTAGAGCATTAGTGAAGTAATGTACTATTTCACTTATTGCTTCGATTGAGACAATTAAAAACCTATAATCCGGCAACGTATTCTTCTATAAAACATAATTTATCCACAAATATCGCGCTCCGACAACGTATTCGAACCACTCACCTTCGAATCCTTTGAACAATGGGGCGAAGTCGTTTTTGTTCGGACTATTATGACCTCACACGATTACAATTAGCCACGCCCACACAATACTGGGACCGCCCACTTCTACCATAATTCTGGAACTCGGAAAGAATCGGTAAAATCATGCGAGATGGACTCATTCGTGGAGATCATTAGCCACTGTGTACCATCGGCTGTTATTACTAAAGTTAAAAACCAAAGTCAAATGGCGGGGGTGTTCCATCACCAATCAGCTTGCTATCGCTTGCCAAGCCAGCCGTTCCTTATCAACCGTTCCGACTTCCGAGTGTGTAACGGGAGAGTGCACACCTGAGAGTGTGAGAGGCGCGTGGGCGCCTTGGTGTGCGAGTGCGGAGTGGGTCGCGAGTGGTGAGGACGCGGCTCAAGCATCGACACCGACCGGTGGGGTCGCGCCTAGCGGGACGGGTAGCAGACGTGAGCCCCCGTGGGTTGTGTGCTACAGAGACCGGAGGGAATCCGTGCTGCGTCGGTCTCACAAGGACCGGCGTGCACGATTCGTACCGGCCCCGCACTGTATGGTTGGTGCCGTGCCGTGGCGGCAAAGGCAATCGGCGAGGTTCAAGGGGAGGGAGGAGTTTTCGGAGCACAATTGTTGTTGTTATCCGCTGTACTACAAAGCCCTTGTGAGGACTTGTTGGGAGAGCGCATTGTATAAGGACTTATTGAAGGACTCGTGCGAAAGGACTCGCGTGCACACGGCAGTGGCGACAGGACTTCTGCGGGAGCGGCGCTTTGCTATTGAGCTTTGCTTGGGAGCGCTGTTGAACTTGTATTATCAGCGCCATTGAACTTGTATGGGAGCGCATATAGCGCCGGTTCATCTATTACGTACGCGACCGTGGTCGCCAGTAACCGCCCAGCCAGCCTTACCTTTCGCCCCGCATTTAATCCCGTGTGCGCCAACGACCCGCGGGGAGCTCTGCCGTCCTGACCATCTTCTTTGCGGTGCGAGTCGGGGACCGGAGCGAACTGCCTGGACGCTATAATCCCTGGACTATCAACGTGCGTGGCTCCGGAAACTCCTACCTCCCATTGAACCCGGCCGACCGGCTTTGCCGGCATTCAACGCCAACCAGACAGTGCGGGGCCGGAGGCACGAATCGTGCACGCCGGTCCTTGTGAGACCGACGCAGCACCGATCCGCTCCGGTCCCTGCAGCACACAGCTCACCAGGGGCTCGCGTACGCTACCAGTCCCACACTCCCACTACGCGATACCCAGGTCTGTGTCGATGCATGAGCCGCGTCCTCACCACGCGCGACCCACTCCACACTCGCACACCCAGGCGCCCACGCGCCCCTCACACACTCCGTTATCGCACACCCAGGCGCACACGCGCCCCACACACCCTCCGGTGTGCATTCTTCCTCACTCTCCAGTGCACACTCTTCCCATACACACTCTGGTGTACACCACCCCGGTGCACACGCCCCTTTCACACACTCCGGTGCACACCTTTCTTTTTTTTTTTTTCTTTTTTTGTATACAGAATCGAGGCTCGTGAAAGAGCTAACATTTATTTCACAAACAAATCAAACAGACAAACAAAATATATGAAAAGAGGGAGCGGTAGACAAGATGGGGAGAGAAGGGGAAGCACACAAACACAACATTTGAGAGCAGGGACATCGGGAGATGTGTGGGAGGGAGAGGGCTTGGGGAGGAGGAGGCGTGGGAAGGGGGGGGTGGGAAGGGGGGGGGGGTGGGAGAAGTATAAAACACAAGGACACCAAGGACTTCCAGGACAGAAGTTGGTATTTCAAAAAAGTGGATTTGGGGTGAAATTAGCGTGGGTAGAAAAGATCAAGGTTTTGGATGGGGGAAGATAAGAGATGGTGGTGAACAGCTGTTTTAAAGACCTGGAGGGAGGAGTGGGATTGAAGAGAGTGAGGGAGTTTGTTCCAGAGGCGGGAGAAAAGAGGAATGAAGGAGTGAAGGTGAGCAGAGAGTCTTGATTTTGGCAGTTTAACCATAAGAGGGTTGCAGGCAGATCTTGTGCGATCTGTAGGAATATTTGGGGGACCGAGCCCAGAGAGAGCTGGGGGGGGGGGGGCAAGGCCGGAGAGGAGTCGGTAGAAGACGGAAAGTCCACCAACCTGCCTGCGGTGAGTGGGTGAAAGGCCCTTGGAGTTAGCTTCATCGCGGGAGATTTCAATGATTCTGAACGCTTTGGTTTCAACAGCGTGAAGACGAGCTAGGTGTGAGGCAGGAGCACCAGCCCAGAGGGGAGAGCAGTATTCTATTGAGCTGCGGATGAAAGCCTTGTATGTGGTGAGGAGCTCAGGTGTGCCAAGGAAGGACTTCGCATGACGGAGGATGCCCAGTCGGCGACTGGCTTTGGAGGCCAGATTTGAAATGTGGTTCTACGCACTCGGCCCTCGCACACTCCGGTGCACACTTTTCTTCTATGCACTCGGCCCTCGCACACTCTGGTGCACACTTTTCTTCTACGCACTCGGTCCTCGCACACTCCGTAACACACTCCGTAACGCTATCACTCATGCACCGCACAATGGGCCCATCGCGAACTCCCGGGTCTCGCCTCTCTCCCAAGCGCGCCGAGCACCCGTTCGCGCCAAACACATTCGCGGGCATTTTCACTCACCTCGGGGACCTCCTTCTCCGCCAGCACCTGCAAACTTTTTATTTGGTTAGCAAGCACGGCATCACAGTGCAAACACAGACTTTGTTCAGGCTCCATCACCTCCTCCTGTGATTTGCTCCCCTTCTCTTCTGTCTCTTCAACCCCAATCATTACTTCTTTTTCCCAGGTTTTCTCCTCTAACTCGACGATCGTCGGCGCCCTGAAATTTTCTTTTCCAACTCGACCTTCGCCGGCGCCCCCAAAATTTTATTTTCCAATGCGACGATCGTCGGCTCCTCTACACACCGCGTCGCGACTCCCATAGCCCCAGTCAATTTGGCTGTGCTCCACTTTAACTCGCTCTTCACGCGTTCCCCGTATCGCTTCACCCCGTCGCGCACCACCGCGACCTTCCCACTCAGCTTGCGCCCAATCTCCTCTCCCATTTTTTTAATGTCCCTCTTTGACGCTGCCCTCATTTTTTCCATTTCACACCTGGATTCTTTTATTTCGTCCCTCTGGGCATCCATTTTGTTTTCTAACCCATCCTTCATTTCTTTCATTTCCCTTCTTGATTTGTCCCCCTCTATTTTCATGGATGCTTGTATTTGAGCTAAGAGTAACGGCAGGTCCAAACCCGCTGGCACTGCTGGCTCGGCTCCCGCTGCCACGTGTGAGGCGCTGCCATTTTCTTCGCCAGCTGCCACATCCTCATCTGCTTCCTCCACTACCAACTGTCCCTGCTGGTCCTGGTCCATTAATTGCTCTTCTTCTATTATTCCCACCGGCATTTGACCGTCTTGGCCAGCCATCGTACGAATATAATTTGGTAAAAAAAAACAACTAACTTTCGTCCATTCGTAATTTTTGAGTGCGTGAAGCGCAATCTAGGTCCAAATATCCCACTCCCGACACCAATTTGTTGCGGATCTCTCGAAGCCCGTTGACGTACAGAGGGGGGGGGGGGGGGGGGTTAAACCCCTTTCCCCCCTCGGGTCTTCGAGTCCACGAGGCCGAGTCGCGACCCCCGTAGCGAGCGTGCGGAAGGGTATCGGGTCGATTCCACACGTACCTTTGGTACCCACGCTGCCATGAGAACGGGGTCTGGACCTCACACAAGCCACGCTAATCAGATATGCCGAGCGGTTTGCGTGTCATGTGACTTGTGCCGTTAGTTTTATTGAACCCGATTTGAGCGGTTTTATTCATACGATGCTAGGCCAATAGTAAAATGACGGGAACAATCAAATAGAAGGAAGAACAGGTTTTATTTACAACTATACAAGGTGAAGAGACACAGAGCAAGCTGAATCAGTCTTAACTTATCCCTGGACAAGGGCCCACTCACTCATGCGGGGGAAAAGAAGGAAGGACAGTTCACGCTCCAAACGTGCCTTGGCGCCGTTCGCTCCCGGACAGCTCGCCGGCCGTGGCCCTCAGATGTTCATGGCACGTGTGCTGGGAGCGCAGGCAGGGAGACCGTGCGTCTGTGGCCCGGAATGGATCGTCTTCACAAGCGCGTTATTCACAGGCAGCAGCCGAGTGCAGGGCACGGGGAGAGTTCGTGTACAGAGAGGCTTTAACAACCAAGGGACTTCACTCGTGCTGTGACAAAAGCTCTGATTGGAAGACTCTCACTGATTCTGACTGAGGGGCTGGGCGACTCTTCTTCTCACTGAGGGGCTGGGCGACTCTGCTGTGGGGGGGCTCGGGCCGGGTCTTATGTGGCCCCTCCCCAGCCTTACCCGAATGTTCCAAGCCCCTCCTCTCGCTGCCGTTGTCAGCCACTCCCCTTGAGCTCCAATTGGCTGCTCGCTGCCTACCGGCCACTCCCCTGCAGCTCCTCCCTTCGGCCTTGCCAGACTTGTTCTAGGCCTAGCACGTGGCATTCCAG